>NC_077229.1:214453346-214753346 GCF_027887165.1 Monodelphis domestica | reverse complement strand
TAAGATCATAGACTGAGAGCAGCAAAGTTCCTCAAAGGTCAGAATGAGTCCAATCCTCTCATTTCACAGATAAAGGATCTATAATCCCAAAAGGTTAAGTGACTTACCTAAGGTCATGTGGACAATAAGTAACAAGACAAAGATTTGGAAAAAGTATTTTTTCCACTGATTCATGCCAGTTTTTTTTACGCTGGACCTTGACTAGTAAGTCAGGTTGATGCTCAAACACATGTAATAAATTGGCAATAACTGATAAATTATACTTCTACATAAATTCAGATATGATGGCTCCATCTTCAGTGAAAGAAGACTACTATATCTAAAAATATTCTACTCCCACCTCATATGCTTCCTGAATGTATGGCCCTGGGCAAGTCACTTGAGCCCCATTGCCTAGCCCTTACCACTCTTCTGCCTTGGAACCAATACATAGTATTGATTCTAAGGCAGAAAGTAAGGGTTTAAAGAAAAAAAGGAATATTCTACCACCTACCTAATTTTGGTGAATCTTCAACATTATATGTTACAAGAGGGATCATCTTAACCTAACAGAGAAGATAACTGAAATCAATTCCCTCTTGCATTCTTCCTCACTTCCCAGTAATATTGGAGGATATCATTTCCTATAGCATCCCTTAACAAAAGTACCATCCTATATTATGTAGGTCATGACAGACTTGGACCTTCTGCCCCTCCTTATATGATGCTTACTGGGTCCCACTTTATTATTATAAATATATATGTATGTGTGTATAAATATATATATGTACATATATATATATATATAACCTCCTTTTTGCCTTCTTGCTAAGTAAAAGTCAGATATACTTGTTAAATCAAAGACAGTCCTAAAATATTCTATTGCCACTGCCCAGAGAAATTTTTATCACTGGTCCTGTCCAGCCCTCCTAAATGGGTCTCCTTTAGCTGACTATGTCAATCTCTTCCCTGGATTCTTTTCCAGCTTTCTTAGACATAATACCCTTAAACCCATCATAGAACATGCAAGTAAAAGCTTCATTCCCCAGTTAAAGGATTAAGATTGCCTTGATTTTATTTTCCCAATATTGGCTTTTTTCCCCAGCCTACTGTTCTTTTTTTTATTTGAAATTTTTATTTAATTAATTAATTTAGAGTATTTTTCTATGGTTACATGATTCATGTTCTTTCCTTCCCCTCCTCCCACCCCCTCCCATAGCCAACAAACAATTCCACATGTGTCATTGAAAAAGACCCATTTTCATATTATTGATATTTGCACTAGAGTGATCGCTTAGAGTCTACATCCCCAATCATATCCCCACCAACCCATGTGGTCAAGCAATTGATTTTCTTCTGTGTTTCTGCTCCCACAGTTCTTCCTCTGCATGTGGATAGTGTTTTTTCTCATAGATTCCTCCAAGTTGTTCAGGATCTCTGCATTGCCACTAATGGAGATTATACCACAGTGTATCAGTCTCTGGACAATGTTCTCCTGGTTCTGCTCCTTTTGCTCTGCATCAATTCCTGGAGGTCATTCCAGTTCACGTGGAATTCCTCCAGTTCATTATTCCTTTGGTCACAATAGTATTCCATCACCAACAGATACCACAGATATCACAATTTGTTCAGCCAGCCTGGTGTTCTCACTACTTTATCTACCAAAATTCCCAGCTCTCTTCATCCCGCAGAGCAATTGGTGCAGGCAACTGGTTTCCCCACTTTTACTAGAATTGTTCTGTCTGGAAGTAAACACTGAGAAAATTGTTTCATTTCCCTTGAATTCCATTTCTTTTCCAAAAAATTGGATATTTTAACTTTGCATTCTATCAGCATTATTTATATGAGGAAATATTATTGGATTTGGAGTCAAAGGACATGATTCCTGTCACATGTGAACTGAATGATCTTGGGTAAAGCATTTCAATGCTCAGTTCCTCATTTTTCTTCATCATTAAAATTAAATGGTTGGATTAAATTCCAAGGCAATGGAATTAAAAGGAAAAATTTGTAGAGTCAGAAAACTTGGATTCAAATTCTGCCTCTGACTTTATAACTTGTGCCATTGGGCCTCTATTTCCTTGCCTATAAAATGAGAGTGCCAGATAATCTCTAAGATCCTTTTCTGTTTCCATTAACTTAAATAATTAGACTGTAACATACATAACATAAAGGCACAGTCATAAGTATCACCATTAATGTCTTTGTTGTGTAGTCATTTCCTGGCTCTTTGTTCTGGGTTTTCTTGACAAAGATCTTGGAGTGGTTTGCCATTTCCTTCTCCAGCTCATTTTATAGAAAAGGAAACTGAGGCAAACAGAGTTAAGTGTCCTGCCCAAGGTCATACATCTCTGAAGTATCTGAAGCCAGATTTCAACTCAGGAAGAAGAGCCTTTTTGACTTCAGGTCCAACTCACTATCCACTGTACCACCTAGCTGCCCCATTAGTAGCCTTTAGAAAAAACATAGATACATTTCTTTTTTACTTTACAGATACTAACTAGCTCTGTGACCATAGGCAAGTCCCTTATTCCCTCAATTCTCTAGACAACGTTTTAATAAATAACAATCTAGTTTCTAACCTGTTTCCACCCCAAGAATTCCCCATTCTAAAGATGTTACAGATCAGACCAAAACAAAGTATTAAAAATTCAAAATAAAAGTCTTAGTATTATATATGTTGTTGTTTTTTTTTATTCTGGGACTTTACATCCTACATGAATTGGCATCTCTACAAAAATAAGGAACAAATCTCTACATATAGTAAGGCCTTGGAAAGCAGCAGTCTCATCATCTATTTCTGTTAGTTCCTAAGGGCTCTGTTCTTAGAAATCACTCAATAAATTTGACTAATTAAATTTTGGGCAGCAAATCATGAGACCCTAATAATCATTATTACTTTCACAAATGCAATTTACATGTGAGTGGGATCTAGTTTATTTCTTTCTTCCCCTTCACATTTATAGTATATTATTATTATTATTATTATTAAAAAGATCAGAGATGTGACTAGGATGGCATAATGAGACTTTGCTTCTACATGTCAAAATATAAAGGGAACTAATAGTACTTGTACTCCTGAAAGTATTTTTATAGCTATAAAAGTGATTATATGCATATTTTTCTTACAAATTTGAGTCATTAATTTTTAAATGTGCAATTTTAACAAAACAAGCAACTAGTCATATTCTCAGAATAATAGATACAAAAACCACACATTGGGCAAAAATTGGTAATATCTACAGTGAAATAACACAAAATTGCCAATTTATGATAGTGAATTTAGTTAAACATGCTGACAAGAGCACTAGCCTAGGCATAAGAAAATGAAGCTACTAGCCAATCAATGAATATATATTTAGGGTGTGTGAGGTGTTCTGGAAGAACTGGCACCTCTGGTATGAGATCTTTACTGAACCCTTCTCAGGGCTGCTCATCCACCTTTAGTGTCCACTTGTCACCCAATTTTCATTTGGGGCTCAAAGAAGTAAGTATAACCAAAAGTAAAATGGAGTATCAAACATAACTGTGCTTGAAGCTGGGGACACAAAGGCAGGGTCCTAAGATTAACACTGGTTTGAGGGTTATAGATATCTACACACATGACTGAAGCTCTTCAGTCACCATCAATGTTCTTGCCATTTATACAAATCAACCGCAATGGCATCAGTCACTCTTTATCATAAAACATTTATTAAATGAGAAGGTAAAATCCAGAATAGTCACATGATTTTGTTGTTCTTGTTCGGTTATTTTGGTTGTGTCCAACTCTTCACACACCCATTTGGGGTTTTCTTGGCAAAGATACTAGAATAATTTTCCATTTCCTTCTCCAGCTCATTGTACAGATGAGGAAACTGAGGCAAACAGGGTTAAGTGACTTGTCCAGGCTCACACAGCTAGTAGGTGTCTGAGGCTGATTTGATCTCAGGTCTTCCTGATTCCAGGTCTAGTGCCCCATCCACTCTGCCCTCTACTATTTATAAAATAGAATAAAATAACAGGAATAATTAAAACAGTAATCCACCCATAAACCTGGGTCACACTCTCCCATGGTTGTATACAGTGTCTATGAAAGAAAGAGTAGGCACAAATACACTGAAAGTGAAATATTCCAGTAAGAAAATCCACATATCCAAGGCAACTCTACAGGCCTTTATGTCTTAGATCTCTTTAGGGAACAGACTATATTTCACATCACCTTCTGAATAGAACCACTTCTTTTCTAGAACTATCAGCTTCCCTGTTTGATAAAGCTATCAGAGTGGTGTTAAGTCCTTTTAGCAAAAAGTAGCTTTAAGAATGGGATTTGCAGACATTCCTTCCCAAGTCTGTTCCCTTGGCTAGATGTAGAGAATAACACTCTTTCAGTGAAAAGAATTAATTTAATTAAACTCTAATTAAGACTGGGATCGTTAAAACTATTTAGGTCAGCTCTTTTTTGGTGTTTCAGTGGTTTTCCTCTACTAGACCCATAAAGAACAGAAAAGGGTAGGGTAGGCAAGCCATTGAGGTGTTTCCCTTCTTTCATAGTACAGATGGCCCTAGAGAGCAACACAGCTTTTCTCCAGGCAGCTCTTCACATAATATAAGATGCCCCTTTCTCCAATTAGCTCTCAGAATCAAAGTTTTCCTCTAACCAGATTATCAGCTACAAAACTTTTCTGTCTCCTATAAACTAATCTAATCAGTCTCTATTCAGCCAGGGTCACCTCTTTTGGTTTTTGTCACTTTTAGTTTTCCTATCTCCATCTTCTCAGTAATATTATCATCTGTAAGCTGTCTTCTACAAAAAGTTTTTCTCATTGACTTCTCTAGATCTTCTCAGATAGTTTCTCAAAATGACTCCTCATGCCTCAGTTAGCTATTTTTGTCTCATTCAGATGCCTTTGTGCTCTTTACATTGGTCAATTTCCTCTTTCATGTGTTCTAGCAGTGTACTCAAATCCTTCCTCAGATGAAATGACCTTCCTCTCTCTGAAGTTAAAAAAACCCAAATTCACATTTCTGTCACATATCCCACAAGTAGTTTTTTCCTAGAATAATCTGATAGTTCCCAAATAATTTCTTTGAATCAAAATTTCCCAGCAATTCACCTATGAATAAGCAAGAGACAGAAAGCACTGTTAAGGTATAAAATGGATAATTTAAAATACATTAATTTTTAAAGGTTTTACACAAATAAAACTAGCCAAGATTCTCAGATAAAGGTCTCATATCTAAAATATGATTGTGATGGAATTATTTTGTGCTATAAGGAAGGATGAGCAGGATACTCTCAGAAAAACTTGGAAAGACTTACATGATGCAAAATTAAATGAGCAGAATTAGAAAATTGTACACAATAACAGCAATATTATATAATGAATAACTCTGAATAACTTTGCAATTCTCAGCAATAATGTGATCTAAGACAATTCCAAAGGACTTGTGATAAAAAATGTTATAAATCTCCAGGGAAAGAACTGATGGAGTCTGAATGCATATTAAATCACCCTTTTAAAAACTTTATTATTTGGGGGGGGGGGTTGGTTTCCTTTCTTTTGCAACATAATGTTTTGCCAGAGTGCATATGTTTCATCTACATCAAACTGCTTGTCTTCTCAAGGAGAAGGAGAGAGAGAGAGGAGCAAATTTGGGACTCAAAAAATAATTTTTAAGCATTAAAATTTTTTATTGATGTAATTGAGGAAAATCAAAATTAAATGTAAAAAAAAGAATTTATTTGGAATACTTTCTGGGATTCCTTCTATGAAGAGTCTTGTGCCTTTGATACAGACTGATTGTTTCAGGGGGAAAAGACGGATGCGGGAAGAGCAAGATGGTGGTCACTTTGGGGAGTTCATTAATACAAGGAGAGGGAATTGAGTTAGGACAGAACAGAAATGATGTTGGCCAGAGCATCAAGTAATGCCAGAGGTCAGGAAAACTGAGAGATATGGAATTACAGAATAAAAGTCAGGGCTACAGATGCCAACAGGAGTAGTTTTTTGAGTAGTAGTGGCATGACTGATGGCATTAATGGCTCAAATTCTTCCCTTTCTCAGAGATTTGAATCCTGGAGGTACTTGATTTTCCTACTACTCTGAGAAAAAGTGAGGAAGATGAGATTGTACCTGAGAATGTATGTGATTCTCTGTTATAATACAATTAACTTTAAAACCAATTGTTTTACTAATGTATGTTATATTTTGTCTGAGCCTATCAGTGAGTAAGTGATTATCTATGACTAAGTGAAGAAGTTCCAAGTGTCAATGAGGTGGTCCAAAGAAACTAGCAGAGATTAATAACTAACCAAGAAACACCCATAATCTGAACCCAATCCATGAGACCAGAAGTGAGGGTTGCATTGACTATATATTTTTATTCTTATCAGATAATTTTGATCTAGCATCAAGATGTCCAGAAGTGTATAAAATAGATGATCAAAAGCCATTCTAGTTCACCCTTCCAGAGTAAGGGAGCTATATTGCCTCCTCAAGATCTAAGATTTCCCATAGAAGTCAAGGGATATATCTTCTCTAATGCTTTTAGCTTAAGTCCCCACAGGCTGTATTCCTCATTATTGTTAAGTACCAGTAACTAGCATCCCAATTCCATTAAATTACTTAATGTTAATTGGGCTTTACAAATTTGCTTTGAAGATATACAATAACAATATCACAAACACTGTTCTTCCTGCAATACACTGGGGGCATACCCTCCCCTATCTTGCCTTTCTCTCTATGGAGAGAGGACTGAAATTTAACTCATTTCTCACATGGCACTGGTCCCACCAAATTCACTTCCAGATGAGACATGAGTGACAACTGTCAGATAAGTCCTTACCTGACTTACAGATGGACACAGTCCCAAAAGTTATCTCTTGCTCTTTGGAGCATCAGTACTAATTTGATTGAAAATTTCATATGCTGGATCTTGGGAAACTAAGATTCTTGCTCTCCTGACCTTGGAAATTCGTTTTGGAAATTATAGATATATGTTAGAAATAATTTTGCCCATGGTTGCCCAGGTAAGACAGACTTTTTCCTCTCTAATCTCCCAAGATTCTTTCTCTAGATTACAGGCATTCTGTTCCAATTTGGCTGTTGCATCTCTTCTTGTCCTCTAGAGATATTGGTGCTCCAGCCCCTAGAAGCACTTTATCTCTAAACTTCCATTTGTGTTCTGGGCTCTGGTTAATGTACCAGAAACAAATCCCCTAGCTAAATTTTAACACCTTAAGATCAAATTGCCTGTTCCACATATGTCCTACATTATAGTTAGGTTCCCACCTCTCCAGAAACCATGTGACCTGGTACCACAAGCCTAGATCTCTGTGGTCTCCATGATTGAGTGTAGTGACCTTATTCTTCTTGAAGTATGGGCACTCTTTCTAGGTTGAGCATTTGCTTAAGTTCCAACCCCAGATCCTTTGTAGCCTTGTAGTCCTTCCCTGGCTCCTGCCTCATTAATTAAACTAGGCTAACAGCCATACCCCGAGGCCAATGAACAGTGGGCATCTGTCCCTTGTCATTTATTGGTTCCAACCAACTTCTTGCTTTAGGTTGCCTTGTAAATTTTATACTCTCCCTTCATCAGATAGTTCTTTCTAGAATATAGACTACAATTAGAATAAAATTACTTCACTATCAATTTTGGTTTGCACTATTCCCACTCATAAGGTAGGAGTGGCAAACAAGCCTTCTCTCTGATCTGCTCTAATGGAAAGAGCACTGCATAAGGAAGCAAGAGACTTGTTTCTAGTCCTCCCTTCTACAAACTAGCTGGGTGACCTTGAATGTATGCTTTAAGTTCTTTAGGTCTCAGTTATCTCATCTATAAAACAGCACTAATATCCTCTCTGCTAACCTGAGTTATTATGATGGTCAAATGAGATAACATATATGAAAGTTGTTTGAAAAATGTAAGGCTCTATTCAAATAAAATATACAATTATTTGCATCTCTCTCAGGGCACTTTTCACACTCTGCTTTGAATTAGAGTTATTTGTCTACTTGTCATATCTTTCCTCCCTAATCTCCTCAGAGCAGGGACTATGTCTTATTCTGATTTTTCTCATCCACAATGTTTTGAACACAGTAACCACTAAATAAGTTTCTGTTGAATAAATGAGCCCATATTTTACCTTGCTGTTGCCAGAGTCTCTCTTTTTATGGTAGAGATGAAAAGGAGATGATGATACTATTTGTTATTTGTGACCTTCCAAAGAAAAGGAACATGGAAATTCACTTTGAAATACTAAATGAAAACTATATAATAAATGTCAAATACTACATATACCTAAATACTGCCATACTCCTGTGATTCCAAATTTCTCTGACAAAGAAAGGTAAAATCTAGAAAGGAATCATAATAATTAACACTATTCTGACTTTCAGTTGTATTCTCTCAATATAAATGTTTGAAATGTTGAATCTGGAGTCAAGGGACCTGAGTTCAAATCCTAGCTTTGCTAATAACTACCTTATAGGACTTTGAGCAAATCCTCTTTGAACTTTAGTTTCCTCATTTGTAAAGGGAAGGGCTTTATCTAGATCATCTCTATGGTCTTTTCCAGCTCTAGATCCTAGGAGATTAGATAGATAGATAGACAGACACACAGATAGAGAGATAGAGACAGAGATAGATAGAGAAGATAGAGATAGAGGAGATAGAGATAGAGATAGAGATGTAAGGGTAATTTTAGGGTTGTGACTTAATCTAAATTAATTTGGTCGCCAGAAAATATCCCAAGTCAGTTTGGAAATTTTATGGTTTAATTAATATGGGGGAAAGAATTAAGGAGAAGAGAGAGAGAGAGAGAGGGTATAGGATTTCTCCCTCCTGGCCTGTGCCAGGGGAAGTTCAAAGACCTCTGCCATGAGGTCTTTGAAGATTAGAGGCTTTCCTAAGAGGATAGTGTTTGGAAGATAAAGGAGAAAAGAATCAGTCTAAACTCCGAGAGAGTTCAGTGAAGATGCCTCACCTGAACTAGGCTACTAAGCTTCTCCCAGTATTGTACCAAGGAAAACTCACCATCAAACCTGGACATTAGCTGCTGCCACACCAAGATGCCAAAACACTCATCAAGTTGCTGCCAGAGCCACCTCCCCACCGAAGAAGCCCGAGAGAGGGAGTGATGTGAAATATATAGACTGTTTTTACATCACTTCCCTGCATCTCACATGTACCAATGGTAGCTTAAGTTTGACTTATGACAGCCCAGGGGTCTGTCAGTTGTTTCTGATTTGTCATTTGCAAGCACATGTCTGTCATAGGCCATCCTCCTCAATACTTAATCCTTAAGGCCAGCCTCCTCAATACTTAATCCTTAAGTAGGGGTGTAGACATTCCTCTTTTGTTAGACTAAGCAGAGTGGAGAAAATCTAAAATTCACAGAGATAGGGATAGAGATAAAAATATAAATTCTTGGTAAACCTCAAAGCATTGCCTCACAGTTTGGTCTTTCATTATACTTTTAATTACCCTGGCCTATTATTAAAATCTGTTTCCTTCTAAATTCTGCTTTAGCATCATCTTGTACATGAAGCATTTCCTTACCTCCCCTCAAACAACTAGAGATCCCCTATACCTAAATTAATTTTGGATTTATTATGTATATATTCTGTATCTACTTATTTATGTTTCTGTTGTTGTCTTTGATAGAACATAATCTCCATGAGGACAGGGAGTACTTCATTTTGGTCTTTGTATCCTGAAAGCAAGCGTGTAGCCTTGACCACAGTAGATGCTTCAGGAATTCTTACTGATTCATTGAAAAATCAAAAGTAGCTCAATGGCACCTGTGGTAAAAATAGAAGCAAAGACAGTAAACAAATATTTATTAAGTGATTGCTATGTTCTAGGTACTGGGTTAAGTTCTAGAAATACTGTTGTTGTTCAGTTGTTTTCAGCATGTCCAACTCTCCATGTCTCTATTTGGGGTTTTCTTGGCAAAAATATTAGAGTTCTTTGCCATTTCCTTCTCCAAATAATTTTTCAGATGATAAAACTGAAGCAAACAGGGTTTGCTGCAAAGGGTCACATAGCTTGTAAGTGTCTAAGTCCAAATTTGAACTTCAACTCTCTTTACTCCAGGGCCAGTACTCCGATCCCCTACACCAACTAGCTGCCTCCTATTCCTTATCAGCCTGCTGTTAAACTGGGGCTGAGCACCACTATCCTGTTATCCATGGGTAAACAGATGTATTATCACATCATCAGAAAACCTGTATCGAAGATGCAGGAAAGGAAATTTGACACGTCATAGTACAAGGAAAAGTTTTCCCCATGGTGAGAGGAAATAAGACATAGGCTTTGAATGAAATCTTTCTCCAAAGATCTATCACAATAGAAGATTTCCATCCACCTGGGGATAGCTTAGGGAGCCTAGCTGAAGACGGGCAAATGTCTCATAACTCAGTGACAAAATTAATATTGTTTCTTCTTATGAAATCAATTGATGAGAACAGAAAATTACCTCCACTCTCCACTGTTAATAGTTATGATTTCATCAGTGATTTTCTATCTAGCATTCATAAATACCCCCCTCATATTACCGAATATAATCATACACATATTAGTCTTTTTTTCCTTAAGTATTACATGCTTTCAGAGCATCTGGCTGCTTCTCTTGACTTATAAAAGATCTTCCCTGATTCAGACCCTCATCACCTTTCAACTGGACTATTCTAGTTACCTCCTAAGTGGTATTTCTCCAGCATCTCCCCACTCCAATCTATCTTCCACATTGTTCCCAAATTTATATTCTTAAAACACAGATATGATCATAACATATATACCTCACCCCTGTTCCCAACTCGAAAATCTTCAATAGGTCCCTATTGCTACACAAAAACATACAAAATTCTCAGTCTGGCATTTAAAACCTTCTACAATCTGGCTTCCACCTACCCATCCAATTTTATTTCACATTATTCTCCCTTCACACAGTCTCTGTTTCAGACTGGCCTACTTACTGTTCCCTTTACATAATATTCCGTCTCCCACACACATGTCTTTGCATAAGTGGCCTTCCATGTCTGGAAAATCCTCACCTCTATGTCATAAAAGAGGAAATCTTTCTTCAAATCACAATTCAGGTAGTACCTTTTACACAAGGCTTTTTTTAGTCCTCATTCCCCCTTTCAATCCTTCATTATCAGTGCCCACTCCTTTTTGAAATTACATTAATTCTCTTGGAATATTTTTTTGTTTTTGTATACTTTTATATATGTTATGTCCTAGTCAGTCAGTTGACAAGCACTTAGTAAGCATTTACTCTATGCCAGGAATTGCTAAGAACTGGAGATAAAAAATGGGGGTATAGGGGGAGAAAAAGTCCCCACTCTCAAGGAGTTCATATTCCAATGGCAGGAACAACAAGCAAAAAACTATAAATAAATAAGATACACACAGAATAAATTCAGGATAATTGCAGATAAATTAAAATTGAGGAGGACTAGAAAAAGTCTTTTTACAGAAGATAATAATAATAAGACAGAGATTAGAAAAGAGAGTTCTAAGCACAGGGAACCACCAGTGAAAATGCCCAGAGAAGAGAGAAAGAGTGTCATGTGGGAAGAACAGCAAGAAGGCCTGTGTCCCTGGATCACAGAGTGTGTGAGAAAGAATAATTTATAAAAAAGATTAGGGACCAAGAGGGCTTTGAGAACCAGAGTTTTATATTTTATTCTTGAAATAATAGGGAGCCACTGGAGTTTATTGGAGAGGGTAAAAGGAGAAGGTGACACATTTCAGACCTGAAGTAAAAGGACTATTTGGCATCTGGATGAAGAATGGACTGGAGTTGATGAAAGACTTGAGGCAGGAAGCCCAACTAGCAAGCTATTACAATAGTCCAGGCAAGAGATGATAAGAGCCTCCACCAATGTGGCAGCAGTCAGAAAAGAGAAGAGGGGCATATACCAGAAATGTTACAAAGGCAGAAAGGATACTGAATGAAAAGCCAAGGGTTATAACTAGGTTTCAAGCCTGGGTGAGTAAGAAGATAGCAGTTACATTAATAGGAAAATCTCTACATTAATAGGAAACCTCTACATTACCTCTACATTAATAGGAAAATCTGTAAGATTGGAAGATTGGGGAGGGGGAAGATAATGAGTCCAATTTTGGAGAAGTTGCATTTAAAATTTCTATAGGACAGATAGTTAAAGATGTCTACTGGGTCACTGGGAATGGGAAACTGAGGAGAAAGTTAGGACTGGACAAGTAGATTAAATGCATAAAGGATAATTGAATCTGTGGGAACTGATGAGATCAAAAGACGAAATAGACAAGATGGAGAAGAAAAAAAGACCCAAGACAGAGCTTTGGGAACCATCCCTGGATAGTGGACATCACCTGGATGTAGGCTCAGTAGTAGTCTACATTTCCCTCATGCCAGAGCCCTCCTAGTTGAGTTGAAGTGCATCATGATCATGAGCCTTGGCCTTGGCTCCCAAGCAATGAAATCTTTGACTTCAGCAACTTATAAAGCCACCTTACCAAAGTGTAGTCAAGTGGCTGAATCTATGTCCATGACTAGAAACTTCTGAAAAGAATTTACAGACCAAAATATTGAGGAACAGTCCTATGTATACCATATTGTGGATACTTCCTTCCTGGGAACAAAATGTAAGAAAAATAAAATAAAATGGGGATAATTATTACAGCACCTATGTCGCACAGTTGAGGATTAGCTTGCTGCAAGGATCAAATTAGGTGATATTTAAAGAGCTTTGCAAACCTAAAATGGTATACAGATGCTTATGATTATTATTACAATACCCCTCATGCCCTACAGAACTTGTATAATGTGGTTCCTGCCCTCTAGATGCTTATCTCCAAATAATAGCATAGTGCTTGTCCTGGCAGAGCTGATGTTTATATGTATCATCATTTGATTTTATCTTCATTATTTCATCTTTAAACAGGCACATGCACATGAGTGTGCATGCACACACACACACACACACACACATTTTTCAAGATAAAATTAGAGGATTTTGTGGTTAAGGGAAAGAAATACTCAAGAAAGGAACTGACCCTAGCATCAACAGGAAAAAAATGAAGGATATCTATCTGAAAATCAAGCTGGATGACTTATAGATGGTACGATATTTTGCTGATTCTGTTAATCAGGCAGCATCTCACTGTGTCTGTTCATTGCTAAAACCATTACACTGTTGTACAGTAAATCTGCTTTTTTAGAGAGGGTCTAAAATAGAAACCCCATGCTGGCTAAATTTGCTCTGGGAAATTTCAGGCAACAGCAAAACAGTTTAAAACTGACCAACTTCTACTCCACTGCTCTAAATGGACTGATGAAGAGAGAAAAGCTAAACATAAGCTGTTATTTTTTGCCAGGCTAAGGTTAGAACCTCCAGTGAAAGTGTGTAAATAATAGCACTACTGGCAACGAGGGCTGGATCCCAGAAAGAGGAAAACAGATGAGGGAGGTGAAATAAAGTGGAGAGAGAAGGAGATAGTCGATCTTATCTTCTACCAAGTTCCTCTCAAGGCTGTAACTAAGCAATCTGATATATATAGCAGTCCCCTAAATCCCAAATATTAGGAAACAATAAGATTTCCCACAACTGAAAGGCTATTGCCTAGTTCAGACAATTTATTAGCAGATAAATGAGTGTTCTCTCTCTCTCTCTCTCTCTCTCTCTCTCTCTCTCTCTCTCTCTCTCTCTCTCTCTCTCTCTCTCTCTCTCTCTCTCTCACTTGATCAGCCAATAAAGTGTGATTGATTGATTTGTAATATGCAGTGTGTGGCACTGCCTTTGAGAAGGGGGCCCTCAAGAGAGAGACAAGCCAAGCAATTGTTTGGCTGCTCTCATGTTACCAAGTGCCCTGCGGTAACCCTCGTGCTCTGAAATACTCATATTGGTTATTTCAAAGTTGGGTGCAGAACTGTGCTTTCCCGTGTCTGTCACTAATGACTTGCAGCTGTTGCTAATCTGTGCCTCTGATTTCCTTTGATTACTATGTGTATTGATGCCTGTGGTAAATAGGCATCTGCCAGGTGCCAGCACAATCAGGGGAAAAATATAAAAAGTTCCCTGTTTCAAATTCAATGTGACATTGTACAAGTGGAAAGGCAGACATTTAACTATTTAAAGGGAACGGCTTCCTGGGACCATCTCCGGCCTCCTGGCCAGGGACATTCCTACCATATTTCCTGGCCTTGTGAGAGCCTGTCTGTCTTTAGGGTATTGTCTTGGGGCTGGAGGACAGTTTCCAGATCATATGTCAGCCTCCAGGCATAATGAATCTTCAGGGTGGACAGTCAGCACTGTGTGATTGTGGCTATTTTGTCTATTGACAAAATCAGGCCACAGCAAAACTTTCCTGCCTTACCCAGGTACCATCAACTTCTATAGAACTTCTGCAACTGGTCCCCCTGAGATACTCTCCATCAGAAGGGCATGCTTCAAAATCCCAGGCAACAGCCTCAGAGTGGCCTGTCACTGTGAGCAGAGTGTGAACGCATCACCTGCACTCTCAGGAGACACAGGAAGATATGCACAGGAAATTTCAGCTGGGCTGAGGTTTCCCAAAGCATCCAAAACCTTGTCTGCTTTTTCCTTTAGGCCCCTTGTAAAGATGCTGCCTTTTTAGAGTTTCTCCATTATCTGCCCCAGTAATACACAAGGAGAGCCCAGAAACGAAGAAGATAACAGAAAAGATGCCTCTTACTGACATTCCATCTTGTGCTTGTGCTATAGCAGGGTCCTTTTGCTCCTACATATGTATGGGGGTACTGATTCTTTCTCTCTGGAAGAAGAAACTAAGCCTCTTTACAACTTCCTTCCAGTTGTTAATTATCAAAAAGGCACACCTTTGCTACATCTTGATTCTGTTTGTTTTGTTTATTTCCATTGTTTCTAACGGTCAGAAGCACATAACCATTGATTCTTTGTGACTGCTAGGTTTGAATAATAGAGGCCAAGCCTGAGCTGGGGGTTATATTATACCAATAGTCAAAGGTAGGCATCTCTGGACAACACCCAGCATGGAGTTTTTTCCAGAGTCAGCAAGCTTTGATTGGTGCAGAGGGGCAAGGACATTGAGAGAAAAGAGCAAAGGCAAAGGGAGTCAAAGTATGCAGAACAAATGAGACAAGATTTAGCATCTTTCATTTCTAATCCCTTCTCAGGAGAAAGACAGACAGAAACAGAGACAGAGACGAAGCACTAAGGCTAGAAGTAACTATCGCTAATGGTAAAGGGAAATTCCTCACCAGGAAATAGATACACACGGACAGATATACATATATAGTTATATGGATAGTTACATCGTTACATGGTTAGATACGTAGGTTCATAGATACATAGACAGACATAGATAGTAGATCAATAGATAGAGAGATAGATACAGACAGATAGATGGATACAGAGAGAGAGAGAGAGAGAGAGAGAGAGAGAGAGAGAGAGAGAGAGAGTGATGTACTGGAGCCAACTGTCAAATTTTTACCATATCTCAGAAATTGATAAACACTACAAATCAGGGTTTGGTTGATTATTTAGACTTAATAAAATGATGTGGAAAATATTAACAATGCAAAAGTGTACCATACATACATTTTTGTTTTGTTTCAGAGAGCTAGTTATTAAACACTCTCCAGCACACCTTTGACTAGATAGATAGATAGATAGATAGATAGATAGATAGATAGATGATAAAAAGATAGAGGTAGAAAATATATAAGTATTTAATATATTTCACATTGATGTATGCATATATGTATGTATGATAGCAACAATACCTATAGTTTTACATAGGAATCGAGGTATCTGCAAGATACAATAGATAGAGCTCTAAATGTAGAGTCAGGAAGATATGAATTTAAATCCAGTCTTAGACACACACTAGCTGTGTGACCCTGGGCAAGTCACAACCTCTGCCTTAGTTTCTTCAACTATAAAATGAGGACAATAATAGCACCTTATTCCCCAGGGTTATTGTGAGTTTCAAATGTTCAGAAAAGGTACTTAGCACAATGCTGGCACATAGTAGGCACTAAATAAATTATTCCCTTCTCTTTCCTCCATAAAAAAAGCTTAGATTAAGCAATAAAACTGAGGACTGTTATTTAAAATTAGGGCAACTTCTGTCATTTCTTGTATTTTTAAGTTATTTCATACCTCTTCAGCAAAATACATTTTTAAATGGTGTACATTATATAAGCCAGGGAAAACAATCAAAAGAATTTAGGAAATTCTCTCACTACTCTGCTGGGTGTTGCATAGAGTAAATGAAAAGGGCACATCATATTATTAGGATATTGACCATATATTTAGAGCTCCTCATCCTGACAGAGTATTGAAGTGAGGAAGTGACTTTAAAAGGGAAAAGGAGAATAAATTAAAGTCATTCTTTCAATCTACATTAAGTGGCTGGATTAGATGAAGCTGTCAGAGCTATTAAACTAATCTTGCTCTACATTTTTATCACCATTACATATATCTGCCACCAATAAAGCTCTGACTTTGTATTGGATTCTGGCCAGCAAAAGCCTTATTGGTCTCCCTTGGCACAGAAGCCATGAACACTTAGCAATATCACTGCATGTCTTCATTCAAGAGCAATGGCCAAATTTCTAGTCTCAAACTAAAAGACTACTTCCTTAGAGCCTTTGAAAAAAGAAAATGAAAAAGACTGGGTCAAGATGTTGCCAGAGGAATTTATTGAGTTTGAAAGTATCAAAATTTGAGGGAGCTAAGTAGTTCAGAGGACAGAAAGCCAAGCCTAGAGATGGGAGGACCTGGGTTCAAAATCTCACCTTAGACATTTCTTGGTGGTTTGACTCTGGGCAAGTCACTTAACCCCAAGTGCCTAACCCTTACCATTCTTCTGCCTTGGAACCAATACTTAGCATTGATTCTAAAATGGGAGGGAAGGAAGGAAAGGAAGGAAGGAAGGAAGGAAGGAAGGAAGGAAGGAAGGAAGGAAGGAAGGAAGGAAGGAAGGAAGGAAGGAAGGAAGGAAGGAAGGAAGGAAGGAAGGAAGGAAGGAAGGAAGAAGGGAGGGAGGGAGGGAGAGAGACAGAGAGAGAGAGAGAGAGAGAGAGAGAGAGAGAGAGAGAGAGAGAGAGAGAGAGAGAGAGAAAGAAAGAAAGAGAGAAAGAAAGAGAGAAAGAAAGAGAGAAAGAAAGAAAGAAAGAAAGAAAGAAAGAAAGAAAGAAAGAAAGAAAGAAAGAAAGAAAGAAAGAAAGAAAGAAAGAAAGAAAGAAAGAAAGAAAGAAAGAAAGAAGGAAAGAAAGAAAGAAAGAAAGAAAGAAAGAAAGAAAGAAAGAAAGAAAGAAAGAAAGAAAGAAAGAAAGAAAGAAAGAAAGAAAGAAAGAAAGAAAGAAAGAAAGAAAGAAAGAAAGAAAGAAAGAAAGAAAGAAAGAAAGAAAGAAAGAAAGAAAGAAAGAAAGAAAGAAAGAGATTGCTTCCTGTTCCCCCAGAAGAAAATGCAGTCAGTAAAAATGTTGAATCCCATAAACAACTTCAGAGCACTGATACCCATTTTGGTCCAAATGTGCATGCTAACAATGCATCTGAATATAATATATTGAAGAGAAATGTGAGAGTTAGGGGCTTTGCTGCAGTGACATCTCTACTGGGGGACTTAGCCTTGCTGGGCTATTGATATTGAGTAGATTCAAGCCAAGACCTTAAGGGGCTGCTTGAAGCTCTTCTGTAACTGATTACAGCAAAAACATGAAATAGACTTTATTATTTGACCAAATGTCCTCCCAAACCAACAAAAGTGGATGGATAACCCGGGGCCTGGAAGAGTCAAAGAAGTAATTCATTCAAAGTGTGTCTGCCATGCAGGCCAGCCACACAGTCTGAACAACTTTCATTGCTGAGTAAAGGAGTACATGCAAGATTACAAACTGTCTTCCATAGATATGTGAGGGAGAAAGAGGATGACAACTACCCCTTAACCAAGAAGGGCTGATGGCCCAACCTAAGTCTACAGGTGTCATTCTTCAGGTGTCATAAGATTAATAACAGGAACAGCTAAGTGGTTCAGTGTATAGAGTACCGGGCCTGGAGATGGGAAGTCCTGGGTTCCAAACTGGCCTCAGATACTTACAAGCTGTGTGACCCTGGACAAGTCACTCAACTCCAATTGCCTAGCCCTACCACTCTTCTGTCTTGGAATCAATATTTCCTACCAATTCTAAGACAGAAGGTAAGTATTTTTTTAAAGCAATAATAAACATGTGACTTCTCTCAGATTGCCAAATTTAACTCCACCCATATAAATCAGACTATTAAACCAAGTTTCTACATGAGTAAAGCTTGACTTGATACTTGTAAGGCAGATATCACTGCAGCAAAACTGGTTCAAGTATGCCTTATTAGATGTTTTGTGAGTAAATAAAGGTGATTGTGATTAGAAAATAACTTCAGGCTCCCCATCTAACATACAGTGCAACAGAAAAAGTAGAGGTACCAACAGGAAGTATTTTCTGTAGGGAAAGGGGGATGAAATACCAAGACTGCTGGAGTCAGCTTAGCCAAAATGGCATCAATCATAAACAGGTGTCTAAGACAAAAGAAAACACAAAAGGAAAAAGATTGGCCTGGATGATTAAGGATAGGACAACCAAAAATAATGAAGGGAACTAGGGAGCGGCAGATAATTAAATTGAAGTACATCTAATTGGAAGAAAAGGTACTTTACTTTCGTTGTTGTTCATTCATTTTCAGTTGCATTCAACTCTTTGTGATAACAATGGGAGTTTTCTTGGCAAACACAGTGGAGAAGTTTGCCATTTCCTTCTCTAATTCATTTTACAGATTAGGAAACTGAGTCAAAAAAGGTCAAATGACTTGCCTAGGGTTACCCAGCTAGCCAGTGTGTGAGGCCAAATTTGAATTCGTGTTTTCTTGACTAGATTCAACACTCAAGTTCTAACTGAAAGTATGGTATAGCTAAGGTTGTTTATTCCAACAGCAAAGGAACACATTACTGAAAACCTTTCAAGTTAGCTTTCTTTTGTGAAAATGAGCTACAAAAATATAAATTTACAAATTGCCAAATTGTTATAATCACCAAAGTATTCAGGTTATTAGGGGGGAATTCTGAATTAGACAGGACTATGCACTTGCTGCTCTTAAAATAAGTTTCAATTCACAAAACTTTGATTTTAGGTAAGTTCCTTGAGGATGAAGTTTTCATTTTTCCACCACAAGCATCTAGCATAGTGCCAGAATTTAGTAGGTGCTTAATAAATATTTGCTGATTGGTTGTATTGTATAACAGCATGGTATTCAAACTGCAAACCCAGAAATATTTATAGAAAAACTAAGCAAGATATATCAGACTTGAAAACAAATCAACTACCTCTACTTTGATCCAGGTCATTCTGCTGTTTGATAAACTTATAATGGGTAAATGTATGCATATTCCTGTTCCATTAAGCAAAGATATTCCCAAGAAGCACTCAGCCAGGTTGAGGAAATGTTCTGGGCTAGTAGGGAAGTGAAACAAATGCAGGAATGTAACAACATCAAAATAAATCCATTTACCATATTGGCCAATGGAGTAGTTTCATATATACTTATTAAAAGTGTAAAGAAGTCAGAGATTTATGTATGTATTGCTATCTTTCAGAAGGATGCCCCTTATCTCACAACATGTTGTGAAGATATTTCTTTGAAAGCTTAAAAACTCATAGAATATCTAAGTTGGAAAGGACTTTACTTGAAGAACTCTAGCAGAGGAAGTCATTATCTTTACTGGCCATCCATTCTGTCATCTTTAAAGCACTATATAATGTGAGTATCTGATATTAATCTAATCAGTGATTTTTTCTTAATAACAGGTTAATATGTGTTTGACTAATAACTAAACTCTTATGTCAGAATCAGAGTTGAAAGAGTCCTCAGAAGTCCCTAAGACACCCCTCTAATTTACCACCCCCACCATCTCTACTACTAATTAATCAATAAGGAAAATCTGGCTCAGAGAGGCAAATATTGCGTTAATAGTATATCCAAAACTCAGACTCAGTTCTCTTGTCATCACAAATCACTGCTCTTTGCACCACACCTCAGGAGCTTTCAGTAGTGAGATCAAATTAGCAATGTTCCTAAAATTAATTAAAAATGAAATTAAAAGATCCAAGGAACGTGACCATCTGTACATTTAATATAAGTCAACAATCTGATCTTCACTGTGGATAAAAGGTCAAATGGTCCCTTAGATTCTATATATATATAGGAAGACAATATTCACATCATGGGAGACACTGAGCAGACCAATCTGGAGTATTATGGGCCCAGTGTAAGAGAGACTAAACTTATAAAAAATACTTTTGATCACTTTATTTCAATATAATTGGTTTCCTTTGTAATCTTATGTATCTTATTTTATGCATTTAAATACACTTCATTCAACTGACCTTGATACACAGAAAAGTTAAGAACTGTTCAACTAATATATTTTTCATTTTATAATGAATATCATCAACATCTTTTCATTTCATAATCATTCAAAACATTGTTTTGAAGAACCATGAGTTTTTAAAAACCAAATCTTTTAAACAGCAATTGGAGGAATTAGGTATGTTCAGCCTAGAAAAGGAATGACTAAGAGAAGCTATCATTACTGCCTTTAAATATGTAAGAAGATTTCTCAAGGGGAAGTGAATAGATTTCTTCTATGGATATTGTAGGGGTGAGAACTAGCACCCCTGAGTAAAAGTTCAGGAACACAGTTGGTGGTTCAAAAAAAGAAAGAACTTTCTAGCACTTGGATCCAACCAACAATGGAAGTATCTCCTTCATGAAACCGTGAATGCTTTTTTAGTGGAAGTCTTTAAACAAAAGTCTGCCAAGGATGGTATAGAAGATATTCATGCACTGAGCAGAAAGTTGGAAGAGATGAGCCTATAAGGTCTTAAAGGCTAGGAAATTCATGATTTATTAGAAGCATCCTGGGACAGCCAGGAGATGGTTTTGTGGTCCCAGGGCTTGGGTTTAAATCCCATTTGCTCCACCAGGTGATCTTGGGCAAGCCTTCTCTGGGCTATAGCTTCCTCATCTGTAAAATGAAGTAGAGCTAGGTGACCTCTATGGTCTTTTCCAGTTCTAAATCTATGATCCTACCTACTACTGAGCATATAGCCCTAATAAGCAATTGGGACAGATACTATTTATGCACCACTGCCCTCTAGTGGTTATGCTACAGAATCCAAAGACCACTAATGAAATTCTCCCACAGTTACTACACTGACCTCTATAGCCGCCTCTTTACAAATAAGGAAACTGAGTCCCAGAACAGAAAAGCATCCTTCCAAAAATCACACAACTAAAATGAGAGCCCAAATCTCTGAATTCTCCCTTCTGTTATCTCACATTCTTTAGCCTGAATAATGTTTTTTTTTCTTGTTTTCTTTTTCTGGAGTCAAAATTCTTTGATTCTAGTTCTACAATTGCACAGATGAAGCTTCCCTAGATTCCCTGGACCTTATTCGTCCTCACCCATAAGTTCAAACCACTTCAGCCATTTTGGTGGAGGAGGAAACAAAAAACAATGGTTAATGAGGCCTTGTTGAAAAGAACAGTCCGTTATCAGCAAGATAATGACCACTCATCCCACAGCAGGGATGCCAGCCTACAATTAGGTCTGCCATGCTGTACAAACAGAAAAGGGTTTTATTTATAATTAAAACTGAACCTTCAGTCCAATTGCTCATTAGGAAATAAAACAAAACAAAACAAAAATCCCACAACAAGAAAGCTTAAACAGGGGGAGAAATTGTTTGGGTCCAGAGATGAAGAAGTTTTAGGCCATTGACCCATTAGTCAATTTCCAATCAACTCTGAGCCAAAGTTTTTTGAAATATCGTTATTCAACTAATTTTGTCATGGAGAGGATATGAGTTGTACCAAAGTGATCCCAAAAAAATTTAGGGGAAAAGAATAAAAAATGTAAGTATGATAGTCTGTTTGGATATACAAATTCTTTAAATGAGGAAAAAGAGGAATTTTATCATATTGGCCTAGGTAATCACCCATCCCTTCACCCTATTAAATTGGGGATATATATATGAATATATATATTCCTATGTGAAAACAAACAATAACAACATGTAAAAGAACTACTGGATCTTCCATATGTAAGCTATGGAGTTTGGGAGGAGGAAAGGATGGAGAAAGAATAAAAAGGAAAAGTAGGAGAGGAGGAAGAAGTTAAAAGATAAAGGGAAAATAAGAGTAACAAAAAGGAGAGAATAGAAGAAAAGGAAGAAAAAGGAAGAGAAATGAAGTCAGTGCTTTCAGGTATGTTAGCTTATAATTTTCATATACTTATGTAACAGTTGTTTGACAGACTCATAGGCTAGTGAGGCTGTGCTCAGGATTTCATGGGGTGACGTAGTTTGGGGATTCATCTTACTCTGCAAGGAATCCAAGACTAATCTTATACTCAGAGAAATACAAATCAAAACAACTCTGAGGTATCACCTCACACCTAGCAGATTGGCTAACATGACAGCAAAGGAAAGTAATGAATGCTGGAGGGTATGTGGCAAAGTTGGGACATTAATTCATTGCTGGTGGAGTTGTGAATTGATCCAGCCATTCTGGAAGCCAATTTGGAACTATGTCCAAAGGGTGATAAAAGACTGTCTGCCCTTTGATCCAACCATAGCACTGCTGGGTTTGTACCCCAAAGAGATATAAGGAAAAAGACTTGTACAAGAATATTCATAGCCAAAGTCTTTGTGGTGGCAAAAAAAACTGGAAAGTGAGGGGATGCCCTCCAATTGGGGAATGGCTGAATAAATTGTGATATCTGTTGGTGATGGAATAATATGGTGCATAAAGGAATAATGAACTGGAGGAATTCCATGTGAACTGGAAAGACCTCCAGGAATTGATGCAGAGTGAAAGGAGCAGAACCAGAAGAACATTATACACAGAGACTAGACTGTGGCACAATTGAATGTTATGGACTTCTCTACTAGCAGCAATGCAATGATCCAAGACAAGTATGAGGAACTTATGAGAAAGAATACTCTCCACATCCAGAGAAAGAAAGCTGGGAGTAGAAACACAGAAGAAAAACATCTTGATCACATGGGTTGGTGGGGATATGATTGAGGTTATAAACCCTAAATGATCACCCTAGTACAAATATCAATAATATGAAAATAGGTCTTTTTCAATGGCATGTAAAATCCAGTGGAATTGTGCGTCAGCTATGGGAGGGGGTGGGAGGAAGGGAGGGAAAGAATATAATTTTTGTAATCCTGGAAAAATACTCTAAATTAATCAATTAAATAAAATTAAAAAAAAAAAGAAATCTAAGACTAGGAAACAGGAAGACATGGGTTGTATTTCCCAAAACCAAAGCTGGATAGATCCCACAGAGTTGGAGTTGGAGGCTTGTACTACCCTGTGGATAGTGTCCAAGGCTGGTAGCAGTTTTGTTTTCTTTTGTTTTTAAACCCTTACCTTTTGTATTAGTACTGATTCTAAGAATGAAAAGTGGCAAGGGCTAAGCAATCAGGTCTTACCTGGATTTACCCAGGATCACACAGCTAGGAAGTATCTGAGCTCAGATTTGAACCCAAGTCCTTCCAGCGCTAGGCCTAACACATTACCTAACTGTCCCTATTGGTAGCAATTTTAACAGAGGCAGTAATCCAGGCAGTTTATCTTCCTAGACCAAAGGGCAAAGGTGAGAGACAAAGAGGTGTAGATTGCTTTAATCAGTTGTGACAAATGCCAGTTGAATTATTCTTATTGCTTTCCCTTACATCTTGGTGCAACTGGCAGTCCTCTAAAATATGATCCTTTATTTTGCTATAGAGTATATTTTCCTGAACCAGTTTTTACTTCTCATAAACATCTATGCTCAACCCAGACATATCTTTCATTGTGGCCATTGGTTTGAAGCATAAATCTGAAATGGGCAGTTCTCCTTACAACACAGAGAGTGACTCTTCCTACCAAAGGATAGAGAATTCCCTTATTAGAGAATTATTATCAGAAAATCTCTGTCTCTCTCTTTCTTTGTCTCTCTGTCACATACACATACACTGGGGGCATATTAAATAATCATCCATATGTTTCCTATAATATTCCAGGGATATGTGAGATGTTCAGGGAAGACTCCTTCTGCCGGTGTGAGGGCTTGCCAAGATCTTGTTTTCAACAACTCCCTTTTCAAGACCACCTATGGTGTCTACTTTTCATCCATCTTTGACCTGTGGCTCCAAGAATGTATAGCACGTACGATGGTTACATCCCAGGAAAGTTGTCTCAGCAGACAGGTTTAGTATAAATGATAGAACTCATCCATTGGTGAATTAGGGAGATGTCTTCCCCAAGCATATGAAGATTTCTGCCGGTAGAATGGTGGGATAAAGACAATTTGTTCCAAAAGCCAAGAAGGTGGCCAAAGCAGGCACTGTGGAACACATATAGCATGGTCAGACATCAAAGAAGCCAAAGTCAACCACTGCATTCGGAGCCTTCACTAGTCATTCTTACTTTTGTCTTGCCATTGGACTTCAATGCTTCTGGAAGAGAGTGAAACTGATAAGACTTTGTGAAACTCTGCTTCCCTTAATTCCAATTCCCATGCAAGTCAAGATTTTACCCCATGATGTCATTGGTCCTCTTCAAAAACAAAGGATGAACAACTAGACTCCCAATGACAGGATTTTTCTATTTTTTTCTTTAGACCGCAAGCTCAAATTTTATTTTATCATTGTAACTCATGTGTAACTCATTAGAAGCAACAGTAGCCTGAGCCTAAGCTCTTTACCTTTTCCCATATGCTGGAGAAGAGTGGTGAAGGAAGGAAGGAAGGGAGGAGGAGAGATTAAGGGAGAAAGACATGCTTCCAAACTGGCCCCAATATACATGGTCTGTAAGAATTTTAACCAGGTGTTCTAACTGGTCAGACAGGTGAGAAGAGTCCACATCCCTTCGGCATCCTAATGGCACCCATCATTGCATTTATATCCCAGACCTTTTCAAATGTAAACACAAAGAATTACCTCAAAGTGGGGGGGGGGGGCAGAGAAATGGGAGGGGGAGGGGCATTTTCCCTTTTCTTGATACCAAAAATAAAACTAGATATTCTACATTTCCACTTTAACTGATAGGAATAATCTTTTGGACTTTAGAGGTCAAATACTAGGAGAAAGTGTTGAAAATTTTGGTCATTAAATGTGGAATTTTTAGGGAAAATGATTCAATAAGGAATAGAGAATATAAACATTATTGCCTTTTTCTTCAATATATTATAAAGGCATGATAATAATTGAAAATAGCTGAACATATTACATAGGCAACCACATTCTAATTCCCTTTGATATGCCATGATTAGAATCTGAGAATTTCAGAAACTGGGACTAGTCATTCCTCATCGGCAGAATCCCATGGATCTGAAAGATAATTATCATTATATCCCTGAAGAGATCAGTTGTAGTTTACCTCAGCAGAATTACCCTGGAAAAAGTCAGTAGAGTTCACATTGTCTATAATTCTGACTTAAGAATGCTGATTGGCAATAATCATAGCCCACATTTACACAGCACCCTATGTTCACAAAACAATTTCCTTGAAACTGCCCTATAAAGTAAGGAATGAATATATTATTATCCTCATTTTGCAAACTAAGAAACTGAGCCTCAGAGAATTTAAGTGACTTGCTCATGGTCACATAGCTGGTAAGAACACTGGACTTAAAGTCACGGGAGCTGAGTTTGAAGCCCCGCTTGATCACAAACTGGGCAACCTTGGATTTATATATGTATATATATAAATATTTATTAAAAGTTACACCATTATAAGCTAGTCACTGGGGATACAAGTACAAATAATCATACAGATCTTATTTTCAGGGAGCTTGCATTCTAAAAGGAGAGACAAGCCTATAGAGAAAGTAAAAAATCATTCAACCTTTATGGATCTTGATTTCCTTCACCTGTAAAATTAATAATAAGGACTGGATGACCTTTAAGGTCCCTTCTAGACGTAGAGCTATGATTCCATTGGGCTGCCCCTCAGGCAAAGAGAAAAGAGTAGAGGAGTAGGAGTCAGAAGACCTCAGGTCTAGTCTGGTGATAAGTATAGTTATTGGGATTTCCTACTAGGTCTTCTAACTCCAAATACCATGCTATTTCCCCTACAAAATGTAAATAGCTAATCCATCAACAAGCATTTATTAGATGCCTGCTGTGCGCTAGACATTGCGTTGACCATTCTGGAACTCAAAGGAAAAAAAAATTTCCCTGCCCTCAAAGACTTTACAGTCTAGTATGGAAGACAATATTCCAATAAACTATGTACAAACAAGATAACTACAAGACAAATCAGAGATAATCAACAGAGAGAAGGCATTAGCATCCATGGGAATCAGGAAAGACTTTTTTATTATCAACACAATTTTAATTTAAATATATTTATTTATTTGTTACATTAAAATACCCTGGTAACTCCCTCACTCCTTCCCTTCCAGCACCACCCCCATTAGAGAAAGCATGATTTGACAAAAAGATATATGTATGTATAAAACTACATCTTGCATATTTCTATTTATAAGTTCCTTCTCTGGAGGTGGACCTACACAAGTCATTCTTCAAACAATATTTCTGCTGCTGTACATCATGTTCTCTTGATTCTGCTTGTTTTACCCTTTAAAACTTCATATAGTTGTTTCCATGATTTTTTAAATTAATATACTTTAAATTAACCTATTCATCATTTCTTATGGGGCAATAGTATTCCATCATAATCATATGCCACAACTCGTTTAGACATTCCACAATGGATGGGCATCCCTTCAATTTCTAATTCTTTGCCACCACAAAAAGAATTGCTATAAATGTTTTAGAACATATAGATTATTTTCCTTTATCCCTGATCAACTTAGAAATAGTGGGTTTTTGCTGATCACCTTGAGGCAGACAATATATCTCTTTGCTCATAATTCCAGATTGCTTTCCAAAATGGTTGATTCAGTTCACAGTTCCACCAACAATGGATTAGTGTCCCCATTTTTCTACTTCCCCTCCAACATTTGTCATTTTTCCCTTAAATCATTTTAGCCAAATCATCATCTTCTGGCATTTTGTGATCCATGTTCTCTACCTCCCTCCATTTCTCCCTCCTCCCAAAGATGGCAGGCAATATGATACTGGTTATACATATACTATCATACAATAGATATTTCCATGTTCATTATGTTGTGAAAGAAGACACATATCAATCAAACTGAAGAAAATTTAACAGAGGAAATAAAGAATGGTGGGCTTCAATCTGAATTCACTCTATCAGTTCCCTCTATGGCAGTGGTGGATAGCATTGTAGGACTTTACCTTCTTGTAGAAGGTTAAATTTTTAGTTAGGGTTTGAAAGAAACCAGGAAACAGGGATGAAGAGGGAGAGAATTTCAGGCATGGAGGACAGTGAGTGAAAAATGCCCAGAGATGGATAATAAATTACCTTGTGTAAGGAATAACTTTCAGGCCAGTATGCATGGATCATTAAGAATGTAGAAGGGAATAAAGTTTAAGAAAGATTGGAAAGATTGAAATGGATCAAATTATAAAGGGCTTTAAATAACAGAGGGTTTTATATTTGATCTGGCATTTATTAAGTAGGAAAATAACTTTGGCAGCTGAGTGGAGACTCTCATGGATTAAAGTGGGGAGAGACGAGACAGGGAGCCTAGGTAGAAAACTCTTGAAATAGTCCACAAGAAGGATGATGAGAGAGTGTTGAATAAATGATGGTTATGTGAAAAAAGAAATGGAGACAAAAAAACAATAAGATTTGGTAACCAAATGGTCATGTGGGATTCATGCAAGTAAAGAATAGAGAATAGAACTAATGTAGTGAACCTAGATGCCTGGAAGGATGAATACTCAAAAGTAACAGGAAAGTAGGTATAAGGGGAGAATTTAGAGGATGAGGGAAATAATGAATTCTCTTTTAGTTGAGTGGATGTTCACGGGCTAGATGTGGAACTGTAACTCAGGAAAGAGATTAAGGCATGATGCAGCGATCTGGGAATTATCAGCATAGAAATGATATATCTACATAAAGAACTCATGATTAGCTAATCAGCTCAGCTAACAAGAAAGTATAAAGGGAAAAGTGATAAAAAGTATTGGGGAATACCCACAGTTAGAGCATGACCTGAATAAAGATCCAACAAAAGAGCCTGAGAAGGACCAATCCTATTGATAGGAAAAGGCAAAAGCAGTGTCACAAAAAGCCAAAGGAGAGCAAACAGGAGTCCTGAGAAAATTCTGCTGAATTTGGGAAGTAAAAGATCACTGGTAACTTTGGAGAAGTAAATTTCAAGATAATGTAGGAAGCCAGATTACAAGGCGTTCAAAAGAGAGTAAAAGAAGGAGTGAAGTATTTGTGGTTGTCTCAAGGAGTTGTCTCAAGAACAATTAGGTGGTACAGGGGGCAGAATACTGTTCCTGAAGTCAGGAAAACTTGAGTTCAATTCCAGTCTCAGAGACTTACTAGCTATATGACCTTGGGCAAATCACTTAACCTTGTTTGCCTCAGTTTCCTCATCTGTAAAATGGGTTGGAGTAGAAAATGGTTAACCTCTCCAATATCTTTGCCAAGAAAATCACAAATGGGGTCATGAAAAGTCAGAATGAATAACAACAAAGAATTTAGGAGAAAAAGGGAAGAGAGCTAACAGAAGATAGCTAGCAGGTATGATAGAATAGTGGGAATATTTTGAAGTGACAAATTCTCTGAGTCTCTGGAAGCTCTCTCAGACTTTTCTAAATTTTCTAAATAGATGACTTGCTTC
This sequence comes from Monodelphis domestica, assembly GCF_027887165.1. Lineage (NCBI taxonomy): Eukaryota > Metazoa > Chordata > Mammalia > Didelphimorphia > Didelphidae > Monodelphis > Monodelphis domestica. Next base: position 214,724,573 of record NC_077229.1, on the reverse strand, counting down.
CTGAATTCCCTACTAACATGAATCCACACTTTGCATATATTATCTTGTTTGCTCTCCCAACAATCCTTCAGGAAAGGTACTATTAGAGTGTTCATTTTAGATAAATAAAGCTCAAAGAGATTTTTCCTTTTACTCTACCATGAATTGATTCAGCAGAAATTAGGAAAGAGGGTATGCCAGAGGAATTAAGATCTAAAGGAATGAATGAGCATCTGATGCTCTTGGTACTTATTATATTGTGCAAGTGTTTGTTGAATTAATGCTAAATATTATCATCATTGCTGTCCAAAAACATTTGTATTAGGGCAACAAGATTTTGCAATGGACACAGTACAGGACCTAGAGTCAGGAAGACCTAAGTTCATATCTGATCTCATACTGTGTGACCCTAGGCAAGTCACTTAACCTCCATTTGCCTCAGTTTTCTCATCTCTAAAATAGAAATAATAATAGAACCTAGTTATTCTGAGAATCAAATGATACAATAATTATAAAGCACTTAGCATAGGACCTGGTGCATCGAAAGCACTACATAAACATTAGTGTGCTTTTACATTTTAATATTATATATAAAGTTTATATCATGTAATATATAAATATACATTATAATATATATCTCTGAACACATACTAATCCACCTTGTCATTTTTTTCTCTGCAATATTGTTCACACAAGGAGGGGATCATAGAATTTTTACCATCTTTTGTCCCCTTTAAGCATATAATGAGTTATGCATTGGTTTTATGTTTGTTCACTCTTTTACCGAATAACAGGCAAGCCTATAGGGTATTTTGAGTATACTCAGAAAGGCCCTAGCATCTCCAAAAACAACTGTGCCTTTGTGTTCCATTTTAAAGTGAGGCTTAGTCACTACTTTAAAAAATTAGTTTACTTAAGTTTCAGTTTCTTTAGTTTGATGAAGAGAAGTATTCTGTATTACTGAGTCTTCAATAAATGTTCCCATTTTTTAAAAAATAATTAAAAAATAAAATTTCCATAATGCACACCCTAGTGAAATGTCTATACACACCTGTAGTCTTGGTACTTGGCCTGAATTTGATTTTGGGAGGGGGTTAGAAGGTGTCCTGGCAAGGGACAAAGGACCAGAGGTGAGACAATTCAGAAAATTGTGTTGAACAGCCCCAATTTTAATTGTGCCATTTCTCAGATGAATATGTTCTGTATCTTCTAGTTAAAAGAATTTAGGAATCCAAGACACCAGAGAGCAAGCAGGCTTCCTTTCTATATAGAGAACAGAAGGAAAACTGTGCTCTTGGGCCACAGATAGGAGGGGAAATGGATCAGACAATGAGAGCTGGGTACTCGGGCCCAGCATAGTGCTACCATGGTCTATTACACACATGGTGACAAGGTTTTATTTATGCCTGCTTAAGCCATGGAGATGTGCTGATCAAATATTAATTAAAGGAACCTTTAAAGAGAGGTTAAAAATAAATTAAGCCCGGACATCCTGTTCTTGTCCCAAGCTTTCCCTCAGTAGCCCTTCATCCATAAGTGACAATCCACTGAGGGTAAAAAAAATCGCACTTCACTCTAATTAGGGAGGGGCTAATTATCCCCCATTAATTAGGGTTGACACCACTTATCTGAAAACAGTTGCTGGTGCACAATACAGATTAGTGATTGAAGGTATAATTAATATGGGATAATGAGATCCCTCCTATGTGAGGAGGGAGAAGGTATATGGCCACTCTCTATATTTAAGAGCAGGGGAAAGGATGTTCAAGATGTAGGGGTCATAAAATATGGGCTTGACACACACTTCTTTCTGACTGATTTGAGGAGAATTAATTCTTTAATAGCAAATTTATAGATTTACCAATAGTAAATTTTGAAAGAAAAATGCTTGTATCTTTGTTTCTGGCTTGCTTTTCTTTTTTAAGAATCCTTACTTTCTTTCTTAGAATCAATATTGTGTTTTGGCTCCAAGGCAGAAGGGCAGTAAGGACTATGAACTTGAGGTTAAGTGACTTGCCCAGGGTCACATAGCTAGGACATGTCTGAGGTCAGATTTCAACCCAGGCCTCCTGTCTCTAAGCCTGGCTCTCAATTCACTGAGCCACCTATCTGACCCCTGGCTTGTTATTCTTAAACCCAACCAAAAACAAAGGAAGCCAACATAGTGGGAGGTTGGAAGATGGAGATGTTTTGAGACTTCAGATCCCCTCAAATCACCCTAGAATTCTTGAATCTAAGAATCGCTATCCTCTAAGGAACTTTTGAAATCATTTAGTTTGTTCTGGGTCACATGTAGAGAGTAATATATTAGGAGAACTATATATTTTAACAGATCCTCAAAAATCTCTCAAATCTCTCCAAAATAGGAATTACACACCAAAGATGAGGCAAATTTAGCTGTCTCCACTGTCTAGGATGCTTAGAACCAAAACAAGGTAAAAGTCAATGAACTAAGAGAAGAGAAGACTGATCCATAATCTCTAACCAGTAACTCCATCCACACTACCACTATGCTCCTGGCAGTAGGACTGTACAAGGCCAGGGGCTTACAACAGAGCTCAACTCTAGATTGTAACCCCATTCCTCCTCCCCATGCCTTAGAGATTCAAATAGTAGAAATTTACTCAGGCCATGAGAGCAACAAGGAGTAGTTGCACTCTATGCCACAATGGAAGTTGGCCAGAGAATTGAGGAACAGAGGGAACTGGGCAGGCCACATGTGTGGGAGTCTGTGTGGCAATCCACCAAGCCTGAGGGAAAGAGCCAAGCATCCACCTGGAGACAGTTCTGTCCACTGAGAAATCACTTACAGCAGAGGGATGAACTGTGAATTCACCATTGCAGCAGGAGAGAACAGAGATGATCTTAAGATTCAGCCCCTAAAGGAAAAAGTACTGAAATTATCAGAGCTCAGGAGGAGGTGTAATAAAATATAAACTGACTGAAACTGTTACTTTTTGAGTTAGAGAGGATGAACTGAGGGGGAACCTGTTTCTTCATAATAGCTGTTGTTCTATTCTCTGGCTGGCTGTGACAAGAGAAGCTGCTTCAGGGGCCTGAAACTGCTGAGGGAATCTGAGGCTGCTTATTGGTAATGGAGGACAGAGAAATGCTGCTGGGGGATGCCACACTACACACAGATGCTGATACACAGGGGACACTGCTTATAAGGGACTGCTCTGGGGGATCTGCCTATTGATCTCTACTATGGCTGATCTATTTCCTAACCTCCTTCCTCTCTCACTCCCTCCTCCCTGCTCCAATTGCCACCCTTCTCCTCCCAATTTTCCCTCCCCCATGAGTGAATTATAAAATATTCTAAAGTTTCTTTCTCAGGTAAGGGGTTTATTGGGATAACAGGATGGGAAACTGACTTAAGGGGGATGAGGAAGTCCCTAGTCTAACTGAGGTAAAATTGAGAAAGTAGTCCAGTCACAAACTGTGACTATTAGACAGGGTGACAGAGGACAATGGCTTTTCAAGATCTTCTTTCTTCTTCTTTAGTTAGATTTCTCCTTCTTGTCAATTTCAACTGTCCAAAGTCAGAGAACTTCAAGTAACCAAGTCAGCTTCACAAAAGTCTCTCAGTCAACTTCAAATTCCAGAGACCAAATGTGTGTCCCCCCAGTCAGAGACCCAGAGACCAAAAAGACCCCTGGTCAACTCCAACTCCTCAGAACCAGAGAGACAAAGTCCAAAAGCCAAGTTTCTCCTCTCAGAGTGTTCAACCAAAGCCTCCAGGGAAAAGGTGACTTCAATCCCTCACACAGAGACACAAAAGCTCAGTTTCTCTTCTTAGGGTGGTCATCCAAAGCCTGCAGGGAAAAGAGTGACTTCAGTCCCTCACACAGAGACACCAAAAGACCCCTCTCAGCTCCAACTGCCCAGAGCCAGAGAGAGATAGAGAGTAAATTTAAAAGCCAAGTTTTTCCTCTCCCACAGTGTGGCCAGCAAACCCCCAACTCAACTCCAACTTCCACCAACCTGGGGAAATTCCACTGGAATCCTGGGTTTTGCATTTTAGAGCTAGATCTCCAGTCCTGCATCTTGGTCCACAGATCCTGCAAAAACTTTTCTCTCTCATATCTCTACCACAATCCCCCCCCTTTTATTAGCCAAATAAAATGCAACCTGCATTTTATTTTTAATGCTACTTACCTTATTAATAATAATTAAAAATTCATGGAGAAGACTAGGTCTGATACCACTTTGACAAGTTGGCCTACTCCAGAACAGAGAGAGGATTTAGATTTCACCAAGTCTGACCTGTATGTCATATCTCAAATGATGCAGGGAAGATTTGCTTCAAGCAATCAAACAATGCTGTTCCAAACCTGGACTGGACACTCTGAGAGGAAAAACTTGGCTTTTGGACTTTGTCTCTCTGACTCTGAGGAGTTGACCAGGGGGCTTTTGTGTCTCTGTGTCTGGGACTGGAAGTGATACTTTTCCCTGGAGGCTTTTGGCTGGCCATACTAAGAGGAGAAATTTGGCTTTTGAACTTGGTCTCTGGCTTTCTGGCTCTGAACAGTTGGAGTTGACCAGGGGCCTTTTTTGCTCTCTGGGAGTTTGAAGTTGGCTGAGAGACTTTTGTGAAGCTGACTTGGTTACTTGAAGTTCTCTGACTTTGGACAGTTGAAATTGACAAGAAGGAGAAATCTAACTGAAGAAGAAGAAAGAAGATCTTGAAAAGCCATTGTCCTCTGTCACCCTGTCTAATAGTCACAGTTTGTGACTGGACTACTTTCTCAATTTTACCTCAGTTAGACTAGGGACTTCCTCATCCCCCTTAAGTCAGTTTCCCATCCTGTTATCCCAATAAACCCCTTACCTGAGAAAGAAACTTAGAATATTTTATAATTCACTCATGGGGGAGGGAAAATTGGGAGGAGAAGGGTGGCAGTTGGAGCAGGGAGGAGGGAGTGAGAGAGGAAGGAGGTTAGGAAATAGATCAGTCACCATTAGGGATCAATAGGCAGATTCCCCAGTAGCATTTCTCTATCCTCCATTTACCAATAAGCAGCCTCAGATTCCCCCAGCAGTTTCAGGTCCTTGTAACAGCCTCTCTATACACAGCCATTGTGAAAAAACTAGTTTCTCCTCAGTTCCTTCTCTATCTCAACAAGTAACAGTTTCAGTCAGTTTACATCTCTATTACAGAGGAAAACTCAAATAAAGACCTTGAGCAGGAGAATGGCTGAACAAGTCAGTATATGATTGTAATGGAATACTTGTGAACCGCAAGGAATGACAAACAGGGCAATCCCCAAAAGAAACATGGAAAGACTTCTATGAAGTTATATACATTGAAGTGAAGAGAACTAGGAGAACAGGGTACACAGTAACAGCAGCAATGTACAATGATCACCTGGGAATGACTCAACTATTATCAGCAATGCAAGGATCCAGGACAACTCCAAGAGACTCATGACAGAAAAGATTATCCATTGCCATAGAAGGAACTAAATGCAGATTGAAGCATACCATTTTCCCCTTTATTTCCTTCATGAGTTTTTCTTATGTAAATATGTGTCTTTTTTCACAATGTAAAAGAAATGGAAATATGTATTGAATGATAGCACATATATAACCTATATCATATTGCCTGCTATCTGAAGGAGGGGAGAAGGAAGGGAGGGAGAGAACATAGATTGCAAAATGTCAGAAAAGTGATTATTAAAATTTGCATCTACACGGAGTCTAGAAAAAAATATGTAATATTATTTTAAAAATAAAAACCTTGAGCATAAACAGATAAAATAACAGGGAAGCTACAAGAGAAAATTATTTTATGAGGGGAAAGAGTTCAGCCATCTATGAATAAGATTGTAAAATACTTCTTAATTTCACTTTCTATTGATTCTAGACTTTTTTCCTTTGATTCCCAGTCCTTATAGTCCTTGAAGTCCTTAGTCCTTGAAGATAAAATGAGAAAGGGATGATAGGTGATGAAACACATACATAACTTGACAGAAGCAGCAAACATGAGCTTGGATAGACTTAGGGCAATAGTGGAGGATAGAAGGAACTGGTGCATCCATGAGGTCACAGAGTTGGACATGACTTCCCTATCCCCAAATTCAACAAATTGATATCCTCTTTATCTTTCATTCCTGTCCCCCAAAATTGCTTTACCATTCCTATGAACTTGCCTATTTCTGTTGAGGGAATCACTATCATTCCAGTCACCTAAGAGGAATTCTTCATTCTCTTTCACTCCCCTTATCCAATCAGATGCCATCTTGTTCATCCTGTCAAACATCTCTTTATTACAATTCCCTTTTCTTCTCTGAGCCACCTCCTTAGTTCTACACTTCATTGCATCTCACTTGAACTATTCCAGTTGCCTCCAAATCAGTCTTCCTGCCCCAAGTCTCTCACCACTCCAATCCACCTTCCACATAACTGCCAAAACAATTTCCCTAAATCACAGATCTGACCATGTTACCACTTTTCTCAATTGAGTTCTTTATTTTTTTTAGGGGGAGATGGGACAGGAGAGGAGGAAAGCCTAAATTAAGATCTAATAGCTCCTACTAACTACATCTAAGATTGGACAATGGATAGAGTGCTAGGCCTGGAGTCAGGAAGACGCATCTTCTTAAGTTCAAATCTGGCCTTGGGCACTTACTAGCTATGTGGCCCTGGGCAAATCACTTTGCCTCAGTTTCCTTTTCTATAAAATAAGCTAGAGAAGAAAATGGCAAACAAATCCAGTATCTTCACCTAGAAAACACCAAATGGAGACACTACGGAACAACAACAAAAATAAATTTGTAGTGAACCCATTCACTGTGGTTAGGTGACTTCTTTCATCTCTATTAAACAATCCCCATTTTCTAGAATAGAAAAGGTAGGTAGTCAAAGGGATCCAGAGCAGTTTGAAAAGGGAAAAATGACAATAAGCTATCAGTGGTCTATTGATTTATTAAACAACAAAGAAACCCAGATCCTCTGACTTTGAACAATCGTGGCTGGCACTTCCTGATCCAAATACTTGTATCTAAGTTAAATAGAAGTCAGAGAAGTGTACATTTGAGTTTTAATCCACTTTTGACATTCTTATCTGAAGCCAAGTGTCAGAATAGTAGCAGATATACCTTTAGTAAATTTCTGGGGCCAATTGACCTAAAGACATAATGCAGTCATCAAGAGAAATATTATAACTTTAAGACTAGACAGGTTAAATAGTTCTATCATCAGTTTTATTTGAACCTAAACTTGTTGTCTCCCCTATATCCTCTCTGTGGCCTATGGGACCATGACTGACATCATTCTTCCCTGCTTCTACATTGAATGGAGGCTGCCAAGTTTCAATCCAATTAAAGATCCTGATTATTCTGCCAAGAGCTTTCCAAACCAGCCACTCACGCAAGTATTTTCAGTCAATAGCAGAACTACTAGATTATGCTTCTGGAGAGACAAATACATCTTTTCCCTGAAAGACAGATCTCTCATTAGCCTGTCAGATAGCATGAGTGAGTCATTCCTATTTGTCTGCACACAAGACCCTACTGGAATATATTTGTACCCTGTGGGTGATGGAGTGAACCTACTGATAACAGAAGGGCTGCAAAAAAGGCATAGCTGGCTCCCCATCCTCCAAATAAATCACTGAAAGATCTTTGACTTTTGCAAAGAAAAAGAGCCAAGGTTGGCAGAGAAAAAGGAAAAGTGACTTTTAGAAAGTAAAGTTGTCAGTCTATATTCACTTTTTTGGAGAGAATATGCTTTCTTTTGGAATGACCAGTGTGAGTTACACTTAAAGCACAAGATGGGGCAGTAAAGTAACTTAGTAGAGAAAGCACTGAATCTGGAGTCAGGAAGGTCTGAGTTCAAATCCAGCTTCAGACAGTTAGTAGTTCAGGGACATTAGGAAAGTCATTTAACCTCTGTTTGCCTTAATCAACTAGAAAAGGAAATGACAAACCATTCCAGTATCCTTGCCAAGAACACCCCATGAACAGTGTGAAAATGGTACCCTGTGTCAGGAGTCAGACACACCTGATTGCCTGAATAACAACAACATGAGCAAAGGCTAGTAGGAATGAAGGATAAAAAATGGAGAAATGCCACACCAGACCTTCTCCTAGGTCAGATTAGTAGAGGAGCACAAGAGTCCTGACAAAAATTTAGTTTAATGGATTTGGGATATTTTGGGTATGCCTCACCTAGGCTGCAATGGCCCCCCAAAAGTCTATAAATTGGTAAATTTCATCCCTAACTGCTTGTTATAAAATTGATATGTAATAGTAAAAAATGTTTTTACTACTATATATCTATTTCATTCATGGAGCTTTTGAAGGGGAAAAATTAAAACTAAGCTCCCTAGGGATAAAAGAGTTTGTCAGTATAGAACTTAACATGTAGCTGCTAACATTATGAGTGGAATATGTCTATAGTTCTCCCTCTGTTACCTTTATGTTGGTTCCTCCTTTGCTCCTCTGCTTCTCCATTCTTCTTATTGCAGTATGATACCAATTTGGATATAAACTCCATCTGTGGCAGGGAGGAGGAAATTACTTTTTTTTTTAACATTCATTCTTTAAATTTCAAGTTTCAATCTCTCTGTCTCTGTCTCTCTCGCTCTCTCTCTCTCTCTCCAGCCCCTCCACCATCCACTGAGAAGACAAGCAATATCATACCCTTTATAGATGTTAAAGTATGAAAAATATGTTTCCATATTATTCATGTTAAAAACAAAGAAAAATTAAGAGACTAAAAACTTGCTTCAATTTGCACTCAAGAGTTCATCAGGTCATGAGTCCTCTGCAATTGTCTTATTGGTCAGAGTAGCTATGTCTTTCACAGTTGATCAATATTACAATATTACTGTTACTGCATACAATGTTCTTCTGGTTCTGATCACTTCATTTTATATCAGTTCATGTAAGTCTTCCCAGGTTATTCTGAAATCGTTCCTCTTGTCTTTTCTTATAGCTTATAGCAAAAATAATATTCCTTCACAAAAATACACCACACCTCATTCAGTCATTCCCCTCAAATAATGGACATCCCCTCAATTTCCAATTCTCTGCCACCACAACAAGAGTTGCTATATTTCTGTACATGTAGGTCTTTTTTCCCTTTTTCTTTGATTTCTTTGGGAAACAAACCGAGAAGTGGTATTGCTGGGTCAAGGGATATATATAGTTTTATAGATATTTGGGTATAGTTCCAAATTGTTCTCTAGAATGAGTGGACTAGCTCACAATTCCACCAATAGGCATTCATATATCTATTTTGGGAGGGAGATACTGCTTTGTAACTCCTGAAAAATGCCTGAACTTATAACTCTCCCTTCCTAGTACTGGTCATTTTAACCACTGTTGTGTAGCCTAGGATAGTAAATTGCAAATGTTGACTTGTGCAAAGAGTTTTGCAAAACCTGTCAGTCTTACTGTTTAAACATAAAGCAGGAAACCCTGTTTTTCTACCAATAAGCTTATGCTCCTGAGCAGAAGGAGCTGTTATCTCTGAGCCCGCCTTTCCTCCCCTACTCAGAAAGTCAGTGACAAGCCACAAAAAACCGTTTTTGTGACTAAATTTTTAATCATATCACCTTCTCCACTGCAATAGCTTCTGAGTCCCAATGAGGTGAGCTATGAAGACAGTCATCTCCCTGAGGTTGACCCAGGCCAGATTTTGTCACTGACCAGACAGGATCCCCAGCATAGGATATTATGAAATTCAAAAGGCAAACCTGGTTAATCTTTAAAGTTGGGGGCAGGGGGTTGAGGGTATGCATACCCTCTGACCCAGTAACACTACTACCAGGCCTATCCCCAGAGGTCAAAGAAAAAAGGAAGGGACTTATAAGTACAAAAGTGTTTATAGCAGTTCTTTTCCTTGTATCAAAAAACTGGAAACTCAAAGCAGTACCAATCTACTAGAGAATATCTAACCAAATTATAGTATATGAATTTAAGGGAATATTACTTTACTAATCTCATTTAATCAGTGCCTTCTTTGTCAATTATTTCCTATGTATACCACATATAGCTTGCTTTGCATATATTTGTTTACATGTTGTTTCTCCCATTAGATCATAAACTCCTTGAGGACAGGAACTATCTTGCCTTTGTATCCTACTTGCTTAACACCATGCCTGGCAAATAGTAGGCATTTAATAATTGATTGATTACTATTGTGCCATAAGAAATGGAAGGTTTCAGAGAAAACTGAGAAGACCTGTATGGCTTGATACAAAGTAAAGAAGCAGAACCAGGGGGGAAATTAAATAATAACAGCATTATAAAGAAAATTACTTTGAAAGACCTTAGAACTGCAAGCAATGCCATAGTTCTCAAATAAATGAAATATGCTACCTACCTCCTAAAAGAATGGGAACAGACTAAGGGTGCATATTGAAATATGTATTTTGTAGGCATGGCCAAAATTGTTTTGCTTGACTATGCATATTTGTTATAAGGACTTTGTTTTTTCTTTTTCTGATGGGGAAGAGAGAGATGTTTTTAACTGAACATTTTTAAATTTAATTTCTTAAATGTAAAGTGGAAGGTTTTTTCCCTAATAACTTCTGAATTCTCTTTTAATTCTAGTCATTAAGGAACTGGATTTAGAGCCTCAGGGCTTGGATTCCTAGCCTGGCTTCACTATTTGCCATGACCAAGGTATGTGGCATTGCTCAAATTACTTTCTGCATCTGGGTCATAGTATCCTCATTTATTAAAAAAGGGAGGTTAGACGATCTCTAAATTTCCTGACATCTCTAAATCCAGTGGCCAGTGACCTGAAGAGTCTTGGGTTCCTAGGTTTCCTACCAAGTGGATAAGTGTTGTTCTTCAGTTGTTTCAGTCATGTCCAACTCTTTATGGTCATATTTGGAATCTTCTTGGCAAAGATACTGGAGTGGTTTCCCATTCCCTTCTCCAGATCATTTTACAGATTAGGAAACTGAAGCAAACAGAGTTAAGGGACTTGCCCAGGTTTACATAGTTAATAAGTATCTGAGGCTGGATTTTAATTCAGGTCTTCCAGACTCCAGACTGAGTGAGTAGGCTAAACTAAGTATTTAGCCTCTGCAGATGTCCTCAGGCAAATAAACTTCTCTGATCCCCAACATGTATTATATGAGCTAACAAAGTAACATCTGCAAAGCCACAAGCTTTCTGACTCTTAGAATGTCATAAATAAACAATTACTTACATAAAAACAGTACTCTTGGATCTGTTGTGATAGAAAGTATTTTATAAGTGCAGCAAAGCATGCCAGTGAATGAACTAAAAAATGGCTAGAAAATTCATTTCAGAAGAAATTACATGAGGGTAGGAAAAGAGACGATCAGAGTCCTTCAGAGGATACTTTCCTTTCATAAGCATCCCAATGATATTTTCCATTCCTCTCCCACATGTCCCAGCTTCCTCAAAACATAACCTCATTGAGTACCAAGAGAAGTTAAAAGTAGTTTTCTCTGCCTAAGAAGGTTAAGCTGCTTCTCATTGTTTCTACTTAAATGGTTCAGGACAAAGCAGGAGTTTGTCAAATTGAAATGGCCTTTGTTGTTTGCATTTTTTATTTATTTATTTGTTTGTTACATTTAAAGACCCAGGTCAATTTCTCCCTTCCTTTCCTCCCCCCATGAGAAAAGTCATCACTTGACAAAAAGATATACATATATAAAAAATTATGTCTTATTTCTATATATCAATTCTTCCGCTGGATGTGGACATACACAAGACATTCTTCAAAAAAGCTCTGTTGCTGTATGTAATATTCTCTTAGCTCTATTTGTTTTACTCTTCATCATTTAATGGAGGCCTTTTCCTTGTTTTCCAAAAATTAACCTGTTCAGGGCAGCTGAGTAGCTCAGTGAATAGAACCAATCCCAGCCCAGAGATGGGAGGTCCTGGGTTCAAATGTGACTTGCTTCAGACACTTCCTAGCTGTGTGACTCTGGGCAAGTCACTTAATCCCAATTGTCTAGCCCTTACCACTCTTCTACCTTGGAAATGATACTTGTATTAATTCTCAGAAGAAAAAAAATGGCCTGTTCATTATTTATTATAGCTCGATAGCATTCCATCACCATCAGCATCGCCCTGGGATTATTCCTATAGCCCCTATTCTGGTTGTAACGGTTGTTGTATTGTGACCCCCTATTGTTCCCCTGCTCATATCATGACTTCATGGAACAAAATTTGACTATGTACCCAATTCTCTTGCAAAGGAAGCATCTCCTAGCATCCCCCTGACCTCTCTGTTGGTATTGGGGCTTTTGTTGTGGTAAAGTCCTAATGGTTGCTAAATTCTTGACCTCCTCTATTTCCTTTTGACTCAATGTCTCTTTTGTCTCCTCTAACTTTTGCTTTCAGTCTTCCTTCTCCCTCTGATGTTCTGTGTGTGTATCATGCAGATATGTGGCTTAATCTCATAATTCTTGTAGTGACAGCGATTCAAATTGTAGACAGAAATGCTTATAGAAGGTTTTAAGTGTAGCATTACATCTCCTTAGGAATTGCCTCTTAACATGGGGAATGGCTTCCTCTCTATCCTGGGGGTATCCCAAAACTGCCCCTTCATTTTCTAGGAACCTATCGAGGTAAATTAAGGGGTATTCCTTGGGGTCATGCCTAATCCTTTCAAATTCCCCCCATGTATTAGGATGCACACAGAAATATTTGATTGCTTCAAGGAGGTCTTCTTGAGTTTTTTTAAATAAATTAAATTTGGGGCCTAAAATATTCCACGTCTCTGTAAAATTCCAGCTAGCTTGTTAAATTTTCATCCTCTCTGGTCTTTTTTAGGAATTGGGCCTGTTCTGTGGACTAAAAAGTTCCCCAAGTAAAGTTTCTATGTCCTCAAAAAAAAAATCAAAAAGTTTGAATGCCCATTTCAACTCACACAAACATTTAAAAGGTTCTGTACAGAACTGGGGCATTCTCTTTCATAGGGTCTCTAAGTCCTGTGCTGTGAGATTTATGGACCTTCATATGTAGAAACCCTGAATCTTGTGTGAACTTAACAAAGTCTCTGAGAAGTATGATTTTTTTGTGCCGCTGCAGGTCCCTCAGTCTGTATTAGGTCTGTATTGGTCTGCTTATCTACCATCATTTTTTCTGTGCATAGCCCCACAGTCAAAGCTGTTGAGTTGTTGCCCCATTGTCCTTGTTCTTGTCTGTGCTAGTGTCAGTTTTTGTATTTGTATCTGTCATATTGTCCTTTCCCATCCCCAGTTTCTCCATCTTTGCCCTGAAGTCCTGGTACATATCTGTAATCGCTGCCATCTGTGAGAATACTTTGTCAAGTCTGTTATCCAAGTTGTTAATTTCACCCTTGCCCAAGATTACTTTAAGTCCTTTTCTAATTGTTGTATAAATTGCCAAATCATCATGACAGATCCATAGACTGCTGGGAACATTGGCCATAAAGATGCCATTTCTATTTTCATTTGTTCCCAATATTTAATTATATTCATGACTGCCCCCAGGAAATCATGGAATATAGTGGAAATTGCCCCAAAGATTGAGTAATACAAATGGACCAGTATCACTAGCACCTGTCTAGCCCACAGTATCTTCTGGTACATTCTGCTTTTCTCTGTACCCCACATTCACCTCAATATCTGTCCAAGCCTCCCCAAAGAAAAAAAGTTGTCAGTTTAAATTTGCCTTGTAAGGCCCTTCACTGCTGTGAGCTGGACTCACAGAATTCTAATGTATAAGATGGCTGCCCTTCCCCCCAGTCACTCTCAACTGTAAGTAACTGCCAGTTGTAACTGCTAATGGTGGATTCTTTGTCCAGCTACCTGGGTTGCCACTGTAATGTAATGTAATTCCACTGTAATAGAAGGATTGAGAGGGAAACAGGGGGGAATGGAAGGAGAGAGGGAAATGCAGAGAGAGGGTGAAGAGATTCTTCTTCCCCTCTCTTTTTCTGGGAGAGAGGTAGCCAAGTCTTGTCCCCCTAACAGAGGGAATATGTCTCCTCAGAGAATAATTTTGGTAAGATGACCCACTGCCTCCCCTTTGGTCCCAGCTATTGATGAGAGGCAGGATGGATTCTTCTGCCTCTACTCTCCTTAGGGACACCTGCTGTCACTTCCCTTCAGAAACCTGAGGTCACCCCACTATCAAGGAGAAATGCTGTTCCTTGTGTTAAGCAGTTTGGATCCCTGGGATCCTGAGCTAACTTTTGAGGGAGAGATGTGATTCTCCCCAAATCTTCTATCCCCTTTCCCAGTGTAAGAATCAAGCCAGACCTAATTCTAAAGTAGTAAACAATTTATTTGGGTTCACACAGGGAAGGAGAGGTAGGGGTGTCCATTAAGAAAAGTGGGGGAGCAGGAAACCCTAACACTTGTCCCCTGTGGCAGATTGGCCCCCCAAGTTTTGGGGGTTCAAGACTGAGTGCCCTGAACCCTGTTCTGGCCAGCTGCTGATTGATCCCTGTTCTTCAACTAACTAGCTCTTAATTCAGGAGTCCAGTAATGGGTCAGGGAAAGATCTGGATGGCTCTAGCCAGAGTGAGTCCAAACCCAAACCCCCCTTGAGAATTCAGGTAGCTGTTCTTGAAGAGTCTTATTGGAGGTAGTTTTGCGTCCCAGAAGGAATAACAGGTCCCACATGGATGGGCTCTTTCTCAGCTTCCAGGAAAACCACCTTCCTCCTTCACCTCCCAGGCTGGAAGACCATTGACAGTTGGCTTCAGAGTTCTAACTCCCAGGCTTCTCTCTCTGCCCCCTCCTCCAGTGCACTTCAACTGATCTCTCCGTCAGCCTAGCTGCTCATTGCAACCCCCTGGATCTCTCTTTCTTACATTACACCATCATATGCCAAAACTATTTAGCCATTCCCCAAGTGGTGTGCTAATTCCTTGAGTTTCCAGTTCTTTGCCACTACAAAGAAAGCAGCTCTAAATGTTTTTGAATATATAAGTTCTTTTCCATTTTCTTTGCATATTTATTTTGATAGGCACCAAGGGATGACAAGGGCAGACTGACTCTGCCTGCCTGCCTGCAAGCAGCAAATTCTAAATGTGCAGGCAAACTGAAGCCCAGGGAAGCATGCAAGCTTTTCCTGTACCTTGGGGAGGATATGACTCTTTAGAGAGAGCAGGCCAGCATTGCTATTTGTATTTTGACTTTGACCACCTGAAGGTAGGTAGCCTGCCAAGCCAACAGGAACTTTCTGACTTTGAGTCGATTCAACTTTCAAAATACCCCTGTGTTCAAGAGGTACCACAAACCTGTCATGGAGAAGATGGATGTGCCTTAGGAGAGCAGAAATATTACAGCTCTATCTCATTATGAACATCTCTCTTTTAATACTCCCCTGATACATGGCTGCTGGCCTCTCCCCCACCCCCCTTTTAATTAGTGTCCCCGTGGTATCAGCTCTAATCCACATATAGATGTATGGGTATTTTATCTATGCCCCTTTTCAAATGAACAAACATTCATTAGGCTTCAGCTGAGCCCTAGGCAAGGTGCTGGGTGAGTTTACTGCCATGTGGTTGAATGTGGCTATTTTTTACTGCCATGTGGTTGAATGTGTCTGCTGAAAGTAGAATCACTATTCCTCCTCTCACAGAACTTATTTACAGTCTAGTAGGGGGATGTGACAAATATAGAAATAAGTATGATAAGCATATGGGAGATATAAAGAAAAAGACTTTCAGAGAGAGACTCTACCAGTTGTCTGGCCTTTCAAAGCAATGAGGACGAGCCCCCCACTCTGTTAAGTGTAAGTTTGTATAGCTTTAAACAAACTACTCTAGTGGACAAGAGATCTTAAGAATGACTGTTCACCTGTAGGGTCTCTGCCATCCAGGTCTCAACACTGGTTCTGCATCCCAGAGATGGAGATGATAGAATAATCCTGGGCCATCAGTATCGCCCAGAATTGGATTTAAGTGATCTGGGACTGTTGGGGGTAATAGCTTTTTATACTCTGGATAAAGGGAACTGGAGCTTTTTCTAACTGGTCCAGTCTAAGGTAAGCACACCCTCAACCACCTCAGAACATACTAATCATGACCAATGAAGCCCATCATCTATCTATACTGTATGCCTGATCTTATCTGACTGCAACAACTCTGTTGGGAAAAATGCTAAAATTGTTGCTGTTCATACTCCATTTTAGGAGATGGCCAATGACTTCAAGGTACAGTGTGGATGGTGTCTACTTGCCAGTGAATTGTATTTAAGCAGGGCAGAGAGATACAGTCATCAGTCTCCCTCTCTTCCAGAGTCATCGAAGTCCAGTGACAAAACAAAAGTCAGGATGACTGACAATGACTTGAAATGCAATGGATGACCTTGATGTCTTTGATGTTCTCATCTGCCCATTCTGCCAGAGGAAGTCTTAACATGCTTGCTAATGTCATCCTCACTTCACAGAAGAAAAAGTTGAGACTTAAGAGAGGATCCAAATCACATAGCAAGTAAGAAAAGGGGCAAGATTTGAACTTAGGTCTTCCTTCTTGCAAGTTCACCAGTACTTCTTCTCCAATAGGTCAAACAAGGATAATCCCAGGAACTGCTACAATTCCTTTGGTGTGATGGGCTACCTCTATGAGCCAATCATTCATGAGATATTTGTAAAGCATTTTGAAAACTTTAAGGAACTATATAAATGCTAATTATTATTACCTGAGTCTTCTTTCTGTAGGATAACCTAATTAGGTCGCTTTAATCAGTTTATATTTATAGTTTTATGCCTCTTTATAGCTTCATATCCTTGGCATGCAATCCTATTAGATACCCAGTATTATAATAAATTGTAATCATAACAGATTTAATATTGTTGATTAAATAATTGTACATGAGAATCTATAATCAATAATGAAAGTATAAGTAAAATGAAAATGTGTTCTCTGCAAGATATCCTTGCCAAGGGGAATTTGCACATGCTTAGAACATATCCAGAAATTTCTGAGGTTGTGGAATCATTCTATCTTGTTTGGCTTTGAAATTATAGAATAACCTTGGCCAGCCTCATTATCACCATATACAGAATAAATGGCTACATAATCCATCTTATAGAAAAGAAATAAGAAAAACTTCCCTCTAAGAAGGTACACTACCTCCAGGAAAAAAACTCCGAAAGACACTACTTGGCAGACTCCCTCTAAACTGAATTTATATAATCTGGCTCATTTTAAAATATCAGACTTAGGAATCTATCTGCTGAGACAAACACAGGAACTATATGAACACAACTACAAAACACTTTCCACACAGCTAAAACTAGATCTAAACAATTGGAAAAACATTGATTGCTCATGGGTAGGACGAGCTAACATAATAAAAATGACAATCCTACCCAAATTAATTTACTTATTTAGTGCCATACCCATTGAACTTCCAAAAAACTTCTTTACTGAATTAGAAAAAACCATAACTAAGTTCATTTGGAAGAACAAAAGATCAAGGACATCCAGGGAAATCATGAAAAAAAATGCAAAGGAAGGAGGACTTGCAGTCCCAGATCTCAAACTATACTATAAAGGGGTGGTTATCAAAACAATTTGGTACTGGCTAAGAGACAGAAAGGAGGATCAGTGGAATAGACTTGGCGTAAATGATCTCAGCAAGACAGTTTTTGACAAACCCAAAGACCCCAGCTTTTGGGACAAAAATCCATTATTTGATAAAAACTGCTGGGAAAATTGGAAGATAGTGTGGGAAAGATTAGGTTTGGATCAACACCTCACACCCTACACCAAGATAAATTCAGAATGGGTGAATGACTTGAACATAAAGAAGGAAACTATAAGTAAATTAGATGAGCACAGAATAGTATACATGTCAGACCTTTGGGAAGGGAAAGATTTTAAAACCAAACAAGACTTAGAAAGAGTCACAAAATGTAAAATAAATAATTTTTAAAAGTTTTTGTACAAACAAAACCAATGTAACTAAAATCAGAAGGGTAGCAACAAATTGGGAAACAATCTTCATAAAAACCTCTGACAAAGGTTTAATTACTCAAATTTACAAAGAGCTAAATCAATTGTACAAAAAATCAAGCCATTCTCCAATTGATAAATGGGCAAGGGACATGAACAGGCAGTTCTCAGCCAAAGAAATCAAAACTATTAATAAGCACACGAAAAAGTGCTCTACATCTCTTATAATCAGAGAGATGCAAATCAAAACAACTCTGAGGTATCACCTCACACCTAGCAGATTGGCTAACATAACAGCTATGGAAAGTAATGAATGCTGGAGGGTATGTGGCAAAGTGGGGACACTAATTCATTGCTGGTGGAGTTGTGAATTGATCCAGCCATTCTGGAAGCCAATTTGGAACTATTCCCAAAGGGCGATAAAAGACTATCTGCCCTTTGATCCAGCCATAGCACTGCTGGGCTTGTACCCCAAAGAGATAATAAGGAAAAAGACATGTACAAGACTATTCATAGCTGCACTCTTTGTGGTGGCCAAAAATTGGAAAATGAGGGGTTGCCCTTCAGTTGGGGAATGGCTGAACAAATTGTGGTATATGTTGGTGATGGAATACTATTGTGCTAAAGGAATAATAAAGTGGAGGAATTCCATAGAAACTGGAACAACCTCCAGGAATTGATGCAGAGCGAAAGGAGCAGAACCAGGAAAACATTGTACACAGAGACTGATACATTGTGATACAATTGAAGGTAATGGACTTCTCCATTAGTGACGATGCAATGTCCCTGAACAATCTGCAGGGATCTAAAAAACACTATCCACAAGCAGAGGATAAACTGTGGGAGTAAAAACACCGATGAAAAGCAACTGCTTGAATACAGGGGTGGAGGGGATATGACTGAGGAGAGACTCTAAATGAACGCTCTAATGCAAATACCAACAACATGGAAATGGGTTTGAATAAAGAACACATGTGATACCAGAGGTGGTGGGAGGGGGGAGGGAAGAAAAGAAAATGATCTTTGTTTCCAATGAATAGTGTTTGGAAATGTCCAAATAAAAATTAAAAAATAAAACAAATAAAATAAAATAAATAAAGTATCAGTCATCTACTAAACTCTGAGTCTTGGACTAAACTGGGAATGCCTGCCGACCACTGATTTATGTAACTTGCACATTCACAATAAAGTCAGTTCTTCCCAAAAAATTGTTTATCAATACTTTCTTTTAAAAAGGGCAGTATCTAAGAAGACTTCTTCACAAAACAGCTAGGTGCTCTGAGGTATCACCTCACACCTAACAGATTGGCTAACATGACAGTGAAGGAAAGTAATGAATGCTGGAGGGGATGTGGCAAAGTCGGGACATTAATTCATTGCTGGTAGAGTTGTGAATTGGTCCAACCATTCTGGAGGCCAATTTGGAATTATGCCCAAAGGGCGATAAAAGACTATCTGCCCTTTGATCCAGCCATAGCACTGCTGGGTTTGTACCCCAAAGAGATAAAAAGGAAAAATACTTGTACCAGAATATTCATAGCTGCACTCTTTGTGGTGGCAAAAAAATTGGAAAATGAGGGGATGCCCTTCAATTGGGGGATGGCTGAACAAGTTATGGTATATGTTGGTGATGGAATACTATTGTGCTAAAAGGAATAATAAAGTGGAGGAATTCCATGGAGACTGGAACAACCTCCAGGAAGTGATGCAGAGTGAGAGGAGAAGAGCCAGGAGAACATTGTACACAGACTGATACACTGTGGTACAATCGAATGTAATGGACTTCTCCATT
The DNA here is from genome assembly GCF_027887165.1 of Monodelphis domestica. Classification (NCBI taxonomy): domain Eukaryota; kingdom Metazoa; phylum Chordata; class Mammalia; order Didelphimorphia; family Didelphidae; genus Monodelphis; species Monodelphis domestica. The sequence goes on along the minus strand of NC_077229.1, from coordinate 214,704,931 downwards.
AGTCTCAATGTAATGTCCCTGAACAACCTGCAGGGACAGAGGAGAAAAAAACACTACCCACTGAAGTAGCCCCAGAAAGCGCAAAGATGGAAAAATTACCCCTGTCTACATTTTTAGGGGACAGACCTGGTTTTTCCTTCCCTCCAGAAGGACAAGATGTTTGGGGCAGATAACAAAATGCTTTCTGCTTAGTTTGGGTGGCAAGAGACAAAAGAGGAATTTTAGGAATATCAAAGGACCAGTAAACTAACATTTGACTAAGTGAAGATAAACACTCTTTGGTTAACAGCCCCATCGTAAATCTAAGAATTGTCCCCCCCATCTTGCACCCCACATTCCTGTGTTAAGGTTTGTTTGTTAGATAAGAACTCCAATGTATATAATCTGGTCTTTAATGTCAAACCAATGCAGTATTCCATTAGGGAATTCTGTCCCAGCTGGTAGTTTCTTTATTTCTCTCTTTTATTAATAAATCATGGTTCCAATAATCAATATTCTAGGTGTTTGAACTCATTTGTGAAGTGTCCCATTTCACCCACAAGCAGAGGACAAACGGTGGGAGTAAAAACACCGAGGAAGGACAACAGCTTGACTATAGGGGTGGAGGGGATATGATCAAGGAAAGACTGAATGAACACCCTACTACGGAAACCAATAGCAAGGAAATGGGCTCGGGTTGAGGACGCATGTGACACCCAGAGGAATCACGCATCACCAATGGGAGGGGTGGGGGAGAGAAAAAAAAGTGATATTTGTTTCTAATGAATAACATTTGAAAATGACTAAATAAAATAATGTTTAAAATAAAAAAAAATAAAAATAAAAACAGCTAGGTGATATAAAAGAGCACTCAACCTGGAGCTGGGAAGACCTGGGCTCAAATTCAGTCTTATATTCTTATTATCTGTGTGACATGGACAAATCATTTAACCTCAGTCAGCTTCAGTTTTCTCAATGACAAAATGGAGATAATACTCACTTCTACCTTACAGGGTGGTTGGGAGCATAAAATGAGATAATATGTTTCAAGTGCTTAGCACAGTGCCTGGTAGGTGCTTAATAAATGCATGTTTCATTCCATAAGCAAAGTTATATGTGAGGTTCGAGAAAGTGGTTGAGTATATATACATGTAGGTATGTCTAAAAATCTATATATGAGCATCACCAAAGAGCACCCAAGTAGCCAAACTGAGCTACTTATTCATTTCTGTCAATATTTCAGGGTAGCCATTTGTCACCTGCACCCTCATCTCTATCAGTTCTGGCAACTATACATATGGCTTGCACCTGTATTTGTGGATGCATCCACCAACCATTCATCTGGCTCAGGTTCCCATCCAAGCAGCTACTCCTCCTTGTTCCTTCAAGCTGTGAGCCTTCAGATCTCCTTTACAAAGGTCGCCATTTTATAAAAGTTTTCCATGAAAGTGATAAAAATGAATGCAAGAATGTTCATATCAAGTACAAACTACAAAAAGAATAAACTGCAACTTTCATTTAATCCCCTCCAAGCAGAAAAAATGCTATTATAATTGAAATCTGTTTTCCCACCCTCAAGGGCAGTCTCCTCCATAGAGTTCTGAGTCACTGAATAGGAAGTGATATTGACTCCTAAACATCCCAACTCTCAGTCAAATGGAAGCTGGACTTCCATGGCCAACACTGCCCCCCCCCCTACTCCTACCCTGGTTCAGAGAGCACTGGAGAAATTGGAGATGTCCTTCCTGGTAAAACCTAGATCAACCAACAGAGTAAGATATTCCTGGCTCTTTAGCTTCAATTATTGTCACCCTCTAGTACCTGAAACTTGTCTGGCCTGTCCTCATAGCTCCGGTGCTGAAGCAGAGTATTGGCAAAATGCTCCAAAGACTACATCCACATGTTACATCTTGACTCAATAATTTTATTGCCCAGCAGTAAGAGAATAGGCATGCTCTTGGGAACCATTAAGTCTCTTTCTACCACTGTCTTTTATTTCCAAAAACTCACACTGAAACCAGTGTCACCCTTATCTCTCTGCTGTGTCTCCTAGCCCAATAAATATCGAGTGATAAAATGGGTAAAGTGAAACCACTTCCAAAATCAGGGTGCCAGCACAGAGCTAAAATATCTCACTGCTCTTCCTCTCTAGTGAAGAATTTGTAAGACCTGGAAGTAACATGAGGCCACATGTTAACATCTGTAAGCACATGCCATAAGCATCAGGTATCAACATGTAGCACAGTTACATACCTACATTATACTACATATATAAACTGCAAGCTACAGGACATATGGCATTAACACTTTAAATGTGGGTACATAGAAATTCAATATATAGCATATAGTCAAAAACATGAGATAACATTATACACATTAGACCAAAATAAGACTCATTTATCAGACAAAACATTGAGTCACATTGCAAAGTTTCTTGCAACAAATAAAAAGCTCACATACAGAAACATAATACATATAACATACATATGATAATATCTAGCATGTAACAACAATATATGTATATACATGATATATACATATAATGTGTGTATGTATAACATATACAAATTATATGTGTATGGCATTAGCACATTAGTATACAGATAACAAATAAGGAAAAAACAAGAAAAAATGTATTGCATAACAGACATCTAAGTCCTGCCTAATATATCACAGCTAGGGAAATTGATAGAGTGCTATAACTAAAGTCAGAGAAACTCTTCTTCCCGAATACAAATCTAACCTTAGATATTTACTAGCTGTGTGACTCTGGGTAAGTCACTTAATCTTCTTTGCCCCAGTTTCTTCATCTGTAAAATGAGCTGAAGAAAGAAATGGCAAATCTCTCCAGTGGGTTACAAAGAATCAGACACAACTTAAAATGTCGAAATGTGAACCCCATCAATGGGTGCCATCTAGTTGCATTGATCCTCAGACATGTAAGCTAGTTTACTCAAAGGCCAAATAGTCCTGGCATTTCTCCTAGAATGTGATGACACCTCTGGATTGCAACTTGAAGCTCACTGAAGGTCCAGGCTGAATGTGAACATCCTTAGGCCTGCTGGTCCAGCCCTAGGCTCAGGGATACCTTGGGTTGGCTATTGCTATAACCAGCAACTAGATGGTCTTTACTCCATAGGACCTCCCATAACCCATGCAGGAAAAGGGTTGCCTTTAGAAAGTATTCAGGATCCTCTCCATCTTAAAAGAAGCCCTCCTTGGGCCACATTAAAGCTTAGTTGACTTCTCTGGCTCTGTAGTACTTACCAATGGACAATGTTCTTCTTACTAGAATCATCATCCAAGATTTTGCTTCATGAGCCATTGTCTAGCACTAAAAATCCATCAACAACTAATGGGTGGATTTTTTCTTGGAAGCCATATCTGAGTTTTGGGGCAGTACCATTCTTTTCTTCCTTCTCATCAGAGAATCTGACAAACTCCTCAGGAAGCAGCTGACGTTTGTGTTGCTTTGTAAGGTTCAAACCACTCTCTGGGGCTATTCTGTAGACTGGCAAGTTGTCTGGTCTTTCAACTACGAAAGATTTTGATATGAAATGTTTTTGGTATGAAATTATATTCCGTCAGTCTGCCATTATGCACGTGTAAGATGTAAAAGAAAAGACTAGGAGCAGAACTTTTGAGCCCATCTGACTTTATTGTGAACACAACAAAATACACAAATCAGAGATCCATAGACACACTAAGTGTCTGAGGCCCTGAGTCTTGCAACTAACAAATATTTATATCATAAAAGAAAGGTGCAGACAGTGATGAAACAGGAAGGTTTGAGCTGACCTTTCTAGGGTTGGACCTTCCCAGATCAGTATTAAGTCAAACCTTTCTCAGAAAGGGCTTTCCCTCCCCTTCAAGCACCTTCCAAAACCACAGGATGAGTGCCTGGGTTCCTGGTGCCCCTTTCCTATGTCACAATCTTAAGAGTATGTGGTAATGAAAAATATAACTTACAAAAGGTCTTATTTCTATTATTAAAACATCATGTTTAATAGTTTTATTTTTACTACTCGTTAATGATTATTTCTCATACACAGTTATTCAATCAACTAATAACTAAAACCACCTCTTACTATAAATCACACAATTATAATTTATCAAACTATTATAAAGGAATTACTCAGGGCTAGTATAAATGATTAAAAAAAGCAATGAGTATAATAAAGTGGAGGAATTCCATGGAGACTGGAATGACCTCCAGGAGTTGATGGAGAGTGAAAGAAGCAGAACCAGGAAAACATTGTACACAGAGACTGATACACTGTGGCACAATCGAAGGTAATGGACTTCTCCATTAGTGGCAATGCAATGATCCTGAATAATATGCAGGGATCTAGGAGAAAAAAACACTATCCACAAGCAGTGGACAAACTGTGGGAGTAAAAACAATGAGGAAAAGCAATTGCTTTACTACGGGGGTTGAGGGGACATATTTGAGGAAAGACTTTACATGAACACCCTGATGCAAATACCAACAACATGGAAATGGGTTTGAATCAAGGACACATGTGATACCCAGTGGAATTGTGCGTCAGCTAGGGGAGAGGTGGGGGTGGGGGGAAGGAAAAGAAAATGACCTTTGTTTCCAATGAATAATGTTTGAAAATGACCAAATAAAATAATTTTTAAAAAGGAAAAAAAAAAGCAATGAGTGGCAATTTCCTTCTCAAAGGGTCAAAACCACCTCACCTCATTTTAGCCTTGACACTTTAAATCAGTAAAAATGCTTTTTCAATTAATTGATTAGTCATTGGTCTTAGATTTAGTACCAAAAGGTCTTTAAACTGAAACGACATTTCAGAAGAATCATTTTGGTTGACTTGAGGAAGCATGACCACATCTCAGGCATCAACAATAAATATCAAATGAGTTGAACAGGATTTGATTTCTAAAAATAAGATCAAGAATAGCCTTCCAGAACATCTCTGAGGAAGAACCACATGGAAGAGAATGAATGGTCTTGGGTTTTGCCTTGGTTAGGTCTCCTTTCACCCCTCCCTTTGGCCAAAGAAGGATTTTGCAAGCTTCCAAGATTCTGGAAGATTTGGGCATCCCTGTCCTCCCATTGGTGTCTCAATGGCATTCTTGGATCAGCTGGGAGCAGTGTCTGCATGTCTGCATGGGGAGCCAAGAACAGAGAGAAACAGATTCATCATGTTTATAGGAAAGTTCTTGAGCACCTCATGAATGACAGGAGAACTTCAAGCAACCAGGTACTATTTCCTTACCACATGAGCTCTCTAAACTTGAGTCTATTTTCCTGTGGATTCTCTATGTACTTGTGGGAAAGTATGTCACAGATTTTGTTATTATTGTGTCACCTTTAGCAAATACCTCTTTCTAAAAGATATACGAAGGGCAGCTAGGTGACTCAGTGGATAGAAAGTCAAACCTGGAGATGAGAGATCCAGGGTTCAAATCTGGCCTCAGACACTGCTTAGCTATGTGACTCTGGGTAAGTCACTTGATTCAAATTGCCTAGCCCTTATTGCTCTTCTGCCTTGGAACTGGTAATTGGTATCAGTTCTAAGACAGAAGGTAAGGGTTTAAAATAAATAAATAAAAGATATATAAGATATATATATATACATATATATATGTATATATATAACTCTCAACTGTTAACTTGGGAGGAATCACAGTGTTGGGATATTGAACCAATGGCTCTGGAAAAAGCTATTCTACTATTGGTCAAAGATACCTCTAGAACCCTGAGGAGGAAATATATACTTGTTATGAAAACTTGACTCATCAGTGAGAGTTGTTATAATTATAATTCTCTAAAGACCATATCTTATTTTTATAATTGTTATTTATTAATATATCAATAAAGCAAAAAGCAGGCTAGAGAAAGAAAGAGAGAAGTACAAGCAGCATGTAGCCTGCTAGATCTTTCAGTCCCTTCCTCTGTGAGCAAGCTTAGTTAGACTGCGTGCCTCCTAAGTCTCCTAGTTCCAGGAAGGGGGGGGGGAAGGTAAATTCCTGTCTCTTCCATCAATTTATACTCTTTGTGATGTCCCTTTCCCAAGTCTCTCCGACTGGTTCAGAGTTCAATCAGGACAAGAGTTGGGTCTTCTGGACACCAGTAGTAACCACTGTAGCTTCTAGAATGGCCATACAGCACATATGCAGTATTCCCCAGCATGGTACGGAAGACTCCAACCATGGCCTCAGGGAGATACAATTCAAGCTTTGACCCTAATATCAAATTATATTTTTTAGTCAAAAATGTTGTTTGTGGGACCAAAAAAGGGATATAGATTCATATTAACTTTTCACAGAGTGATGGTTGGGATATGGATGCCCACAGCTTACACAGGTTACATATGTTCTCTGCACACCAAGATTTCATAGTAGAATTTTCTCCCCTTGCCTGACTGTAAAGTCAAGCATCAAAGTATTGCCTGATTCTGCCAAAGCTATTCTGAGCTAAGGCATGGTAAGCTTCCTTTGGCTCATCATTCAGCCCAGAGCTATATTGGTTATGAGTCTTTACATCTCTATTCTCCAATACTCTACAGCACTAGACAATAGATAAAGGGGGCTAGCACTCCATTATGAATGGGTGTGAGGTAAAGCCTTTGGCATCATCGATGATCTAAATCAATGCATGATGCACTAGAAGTGGCAAAAAGCTCATTTCACTGAGGCTGCTGCTCAACATCTAAGACCTTCGGATGTGCAATAGCATATTCAATCCGTGGTGAGATATCAGGGATAGTAATGGGCTTCTTGATCCTTGCTAAACACCAACACTACTATGAGTAGTTTACTCTCAAAGACTCTGTCTTGGTCAGAATGAATGCTGGCAGAGAAGCCAGAAAAAAATACATCTCCTACAACTGAGACTATTTATTAGACTATAAACTCATTGAGAGTCAGGATTATTTCATTTGTTCTTGTATCCCCACAACCTAACACAGTGTCTGGCACATAGTAGGTGTTCAATAAATCTTCCCCAGTCTTCTGACACCTTATTCTCCTCCAAGTACTCAGCAGTTCAGTGACAGTGGTCCTCCCTGCAGTTTCCCACACAAGGCACTCCATCCTCTAACTCTGAGCCTGTTCCCTGGCTCTCTTCCATGTCCAGAACTCTCTCCCCTCTCATCATCTCCTGGATTCCCTGAACTCCTTCAAGGCCCAGCTAAAATTCTATCCTCTGCCAGGAGCTTTTCCTTAATCTCCCTTTACACTAGTGCCTTCCCTCTGTGATTATGTCCAATTTGTCACATATACATAGATATAAATATATTAAATATAGATGTGGATCAAATAGAGAGTTGTTGAGCTGTAAATGGAGATGGAGATGGAGACAGATGGAGATGTTATTTGTACATAATTGTTTGCATATTGGCTCCTCCATTAGACTGTGAGCTTTTTTTTTAAACCCTTACCTTCCATCTTGGAGTCAATACTGTGTATTGGCTCCAAGGCAGAAGAGTGGTAAGGGCTAGGCAGTAGAGGTCAAGTGACTTGCCCAGGGTCACACAGCCGGGAAATGTATAAGGTCAGATTTGAACCTAGGACCTCCCATCTCTAGGCCTGGCTCTCAGTCCACTGAACTACCCAGCTGCCCCCTTAGACTGTGAGCTTCTTGAGCACAGAGACTCTTCTTAGCTCTGGGGCTCCACTACCTAGCTCATAGGAGATAAATTAGAAAGAAAATGACAAAAAATATGAGCCAGCAACACAAAAACCTCCAGCTTGGGATATCTGCATACAAAAAGAGGTTCAGGACAAAGCTGCATTTGCGAATTGAGAAGGGTGAAAAAAAATCAGTAATGCCTAAGCATCCCAGATTCTTAACTTTCAGCTACAGCATCCTACAGAACCAAAGTTTCATGCCCCAGGCCTCTTGCCAGAAAACTCAATTTTTTTTTTAATTCTTACCTTCTGTCTTAGAAACCATACTAAGTATCAGTTCCAAGGTAGAAGAGTGGTAAGGGATAGGCAAATGGGTTTAAGTGACTTGCTCTGGGTCACACAGTTAGGAAGTGTCTGAGGTCAGATTTGAATCCAGGACCTCCCATCTCCAACCTTAGCACTCTATCTACTGAGCCACCCAGTGCCCCACCAGAATTTTTTCTGAAAGCAGGATCTCAGGTATCAGGCTACACTCTGTATCAAGTATATCTTCAAATGTATGGGGTCACCAATCATTCATTGCCACCTTGGGATGAAGCCAAAGAACTGATGCTGAGTGTGAATTCCATCAGTACCCACAGCTATAAATCTTCTTAGTTTTTTGATGCCAACTTTCTGTTTTTCTGTCACCACAAGACCCTTGTGGCATGAGTCCCAGTCAAGATGCTTATCTATCATCTAGCCAACAATTTCTTCCACTCTCCTCTCCTAATCCCTTTGGTTCTGAGTTGCAAAGTTAGCTGGGTTAAAATCTTTTTATGACCACCATTCTCTCCTGAGTCTTTATCCTCCTCTGCCCTCCCCTTCCATTGTGCCCTCTAAAAGACCCCATTCTATCATTTTTAAACCTCTTCTCATCTTGTATGTCTTCTTCTCACATTCTCCTCTCTAGCCTTCATTCTGTCACGTTGCTGTACTCTACCCTGTGCCTCTAACTTGGCACTTTAGCACTGAGTTCCTGATTAATGGGAGTTTACCATATCCAGCTAGCCCTAAAACCATCCCTACTCCCTCCTTCTGTTTTCTACCTCTTGCTTTGGGAATGATAATCAAATCTACAATGTCATTCCTGGACATGGCATGTCAATCAAATGCCTTGTGACTCTACTCACCATCCCTTTGACTTCCTAAATCAAATACCCCTTCTCTGGCCATATATGTGTTGTCTTTATTTATTAGAAGGTAAATTTCTTTTAAAAAAAAACTTTTTCCCAAAAGGATCAATACTAAGTAGTCGTTTCAAGGCAAAAGAGTGATAAGGGCTAGACATTTGGAATCATGCTTTCTCTGCAGAGAGTAGCAGCCTAGAACAATGTGAGGAAGGCCATAAGACAGGCAGCTGACTGAAAAGAAGAGCCCATATGCACACAGATATACATCTCACTTGAGCTCCTGTGGCCAAACTCTGCCTAGATCAAACAAGTTCTGAATCAGAAGAGATGTGAAAAAATGAGTAGGAGATAGAAGTGCCAACTCATTGGAAATTCAGAGGGCACTCTCACATGTACTTCTCTAAAGAAGAAAGTTGATTTTTTTATAAACACTGCTCCTTCCCAGAAAGGGCTTGCTGGGGAAAAACTTCCCTCAAGTCTTTCTATTTTGTTGTTTTGCAATAGATTACCCTTAGAAATTGTTTTTTAAGAGTTGTGAGTTCTGGACAGAAACCCTACTTAGATGGCAATATATAAACTGGACTCACAAACCTTTTTCAATGTCTCAATGATTGGAGACAGTGAGTAGAGTGAAGCTAATTGCTCCATCTCAAGCAATATCTTTCTCACATCCATAGATGTAGCCTTGTTAACGAAGCTTCCCCCTTCCCCTCCAGTTTTCCCTACCTAACCCCCCTAAAATGAGAAAAGCCTTAAAATGTTACACAAATTATTCTTCCAACTCACCTAGTTAGCTGAGGGAAATTACTTTTCTTCTCTCTCCTTCTCTTTGTTTCATTTATGAGTCAAAATAAAAGATCCTATTGACAGCTAACAAAAGGCAGCAGAAATATTGGTCAGAAAGATTTCTTCAGAAATAAGAAGGTTTGGTTCAAGTCTGGGCTCTTGCACATCCAGGCTGAGTCACAAGTAACTCAAAGTAAGGTACTAAGCATACATAGGCATCCATTGGTGGTGGGAGCCTCCTATCCCACAATTCTTTATTCCAAGAAAATCCTAAGTACAGTTTTGTTGTTAAGTTTGCTTGTTTATTTTGATAAATGAATGGTGCTAATGATATCCTTGTATTGAGGGCACACATTTTTTAATAAAATAAAACACAACAAAAAATTAGGACAATCTCCCACAGAATCCCTTGGAAATTCCCAGAAGCTGCTTTCAGTACCTCTAAACTGTCCCCACCTGCCTCCTCAGCTGTTCTGCAAAAACACTTACTAAATGACCTATTGGAAAGGTACTAGCCAGACAACAACAGAAATAAAGGCTCCATACACTCACTGAAGCATTTATATGGCATTTTCTGTAGTTGTGAAAAAAAATTGGAACTGAGCTGAAAACCTGTATGTTGAGGAAGAGCTAGACAAATTGTGGTATATGAATTTAATTCATATTACATGAAATAATGAATATGAAGAATTGAGGGGAAAACATAGGAAGACTTGAATGAACTGATACAGAGCAGAGATATCAGAACTAGGGCTGCAAATTATGTAATAAACAAGACAGCTTGAACTCAGGCTAAAGACAATGGCTAATATTGGTTCAAAGGGTTCAATACAGAACATAGACATATTGGAGGAATACAAGTGATGGATGTCACATATGCTGACAGACATAGGCACTTCGTCAGTTGGTTTACATTACAGACTTGCAAGATACAAATGAGATTACATGTACATCTGTTAACTCCTTCAATCTATTATATTTGAAATTCTCTGGTGACCGTCTTAATTTATAATTATTTATTAAATAATAAAAAACAGGCCAGAGAAAGAAAAGGCACTAGCCACATGTGGTTAGGTATTTTTTAGCATGTTCCTCCCCATGCTGGCTATGTTAGTAGCATAACCAGACTTCAGGGGCACCTGTGCATCTTTAGCCAGCCCCAAATCCAACTGTGCATGCATACCAGTGCCACCTGAACCAGCCCTAAGCCAACTCACATACACTGGCTTTCTCTTGCTCCCCCCCCCCCCAAATTGCTGTATAGCACAGGTATACCAGTGCTCTCCTAGCCACCTCCTCTGTCCAAGGTTTCTAGGCAAGAAAAAAAACAACTTCCTTCCCCAATTTCAGTTTATTCTACTCATGACATTCCATTCATAAACCTCTTTGACTTGGAGGATTCCAACCTCAGTCCAGATAAGAGTAGGGTCTTCTATATGCCAAGGGTTACCACACAGTACTTAGAATGGCTGGACAGTGCCAATACAGAGTCTTCCAGCATGCCTGGAAGGACTCCATCCATCACCTCCTAAAGATATAGCTCAGAAGTTCAAAAGTAACATCCCTTACTTTAAAATCCAAAGATTGTTTTGGGATGCTAAAAAAATAACAATAATAACTACAGGCTAGTGTTAAATGTTCAAAATCCCCCCTCTGATTCATTGTTAAGTTAATTATATCCAAAGGTTCACTAAGAGTCTCATGACATAGTGTCTGAATCCTGGGGAAATCTTCTATTGCTGTCATCTTTTTAGTCCATCTGGATTCATGATGGTCCTTACATCATTTTCTCCAGAAGAACTGCTTTCCTTGTCCCAGTCACTAGTAATATCTTTCCCTATAATTGCTTTTAAAAAAACCTTACTCTATAGACTTTTAGGATAGTTCCACAATCCCCTTTAAGAGTCAAATTTAGGGTTTTGACTAAATATGAGAGTTCTAAAGTAATATTGTGGTCACCAATTTAAAATACTATCCCTTAAGTAAAAATGACTGTAGCAGGGGGCAGCTGGGTAGCTCAGTGGATTGAGAGCCAGGCCTAGAGATGGGAGGTCCTAGGTTCAAATCTGGCCTCAGATACTTCCCAGCTATGTGACCCTGGGCAAGTCACTTGACCCCCATTGCCTAGCCCTTACCACTCTTCTGCTTTGGAGCCAATACACAGTATTGACTCCAAGACGGAAGGTAAGGGTTTTAAAAAAATTACTGTAGCAGCTTTATTTTACAACAAGGTAGGAAAGAATGAAAGTGGGAAATGTAAGAAAAAGATAGAAAGTACTGCCTAGCTACAAATGCCCTAAATTTAATCCCTATGTATCCAGACAGTAAATGCAAATCCAAAAGCAAATCTCACCAGAATCCGAAGTCCTAATTAGGAAGCCAAAATCCAAAGAGACAGGAGATGCTGAAGAATCTGCCAAGAACCTTCAGTGCACCCAAGGCCTTATAAGAATGCCAAAAATCTCACCAGAACTCAGGCTGAAGGGAGTGTCCAACCAAAGTGCCAACAAGCAGAGAGGATCTCCTCACTGAAGAACCAAGTACGGAATCACCCCACTCACCACTGCAGGATCCAAGGGAAGTGTCTCTTCAAACACCAAGGCAGCAATGACTCCAAATCAGAAGATCTGAAGAGAGAAGAAGCAGTCCCGAATTCAGGAAGCCATGGCCTTTTTATAGTCCTTTTTCCACATCACTTCCTGTCTCTTCCCCTCTTCATAGGAGCGAATCACAGATTCCAAAATGCTTAACCCTACCCAGGACTGGGCAGTCCCCTTTGGAGGTGAGAGTTTTTGACTTGTGAACTTTTCCACCTAGTGACTCATCAAGCGATAAGTAGAGGTATTTTCAGTTTTTAATGGATTAAACTAAAGGTTGCTGATTGATTACATTAGAAATAACAAAGAGAGATACTTCTATCTTCACACCCCCATAAGGAGGATGAGATACTGCCCAGAATATGACCCTACATACAAGCACATACATAATTTGATGGTAACACAAAAGAATGTTCCAAAATGGCATATATTCTTTTACAATAACAATAATCCTAGAATAGGATTTATGGTTAGGTTAATTATTTAAGAATGCATTAAATACACCACCAAAATAATATATAAATCCAAAAATAAGAGAAATATACACATTCATATATACATATATATGTATACATATACACATACATATATAATTATAACAAGTCCTTGATAGTTATTCACTTTCTAGACAAGATAGCTCAGGTGAAACAACATTGCAGTTACTATTTTTCATGACTAAAAAAAGTTGCCATACCAAAGAAGAAGAGAGACAGAAATATAACAAAAGGAGAATATGATTCCCTAGTGTGATTTCTACTCTATACAAGAATGATAGGCATAGCAAGTCAAGAGCTAAATGAGAATGTTCAACTGTCTTACCAGAGAACAAGTCATAAAAGACCTACCTCACTTTACCAAACAGTCACCCTTCAAATCCTCCCCTGAGACAGCTCTCCCCACCTTGGCACTGACATCTTATCACACCCACAGGGGTTGGTGGCATCCACAGTCAGTGGTTGCTTATTAGCACTCCCTTGTTAGTATATCTGATATCAAACTCAAACTTTAATTGTAGTCCCATAAGATTTAATCTGTAAGGGGGAAATGAGGTTAATTTTAAAGGGTTGGACTTGATTATTTAAGAGTATGGTCGCCAGGAATTTAATTAATTCCAAAGAGATTTTATTTACAATTTATTTACAAAATGTAAAAAGAGTGCAGCAAGAAATCAGAGAGAGGATAAGGTAAGATATCTAGCCTGAGTACTAAGTAATTTACTTCTGGCCCCTCCACGCAGGGAGAATTAGTTTTAGCCAAGCTGAGGACCCAGGGAAAACTCTCTCAAGAGTAGGTCTTTCCTGAGGCTGGTCTCTTTAGAGAAAAACCAGAGTTAAGAGTCAGCCTTTCACTCACCATGTGTCAGTCCAGTCAGCAGATCAGATTCTTTATCAGCCTCACCAGGAAACAGGGTCTCACATCCAATCAGCACATCAAAGAATGAAGAATTGTCCTCAGTCTCCACTTCCAAAAAATGAAGAACTGAATCTCACAGGAAGTAACAGCTCCACTTCAAGATGCTTCTTTTGCATCACTTCCTGTGTCTTCCCCTAATCTTATATCTACCAATCACAGTTGACTCTCTGCTCTAGGACTGCCTAGAAGGCAGTCAGTCAATTCTGATTCATCACCCACTATCACACAGGTGGGTCACAGACCTTCCTCACTCAAGTGTGAAAGGGGTGTTTACACCTTTGGTGATTAAATCTAAAATGGGCAGATCTTCATACTCAACTTTAAGTAGGGTGTTTACACTTTGGGGCATTAAATCTAAAAATAGTCAGGGGTTACAATTTAATTTTCATAATCAGGGGAGAGTTAAATATTTTCATTGTTATAATCAGGGGAGAATTAAATTTAATCTTCACCCCAGTGGCAGGTTTCAATAGTCTAAAGTTTGCAATGGCATCAGGGCTATTAGAAATTGTAAACTGATCTTTCAGTACCAAATATCAGGTATAATTCCATAAACCAAATGAAAAATCACACTTAAAACTAACAAAGCAAAAGAAAAAAACAGTCAAAAGAAAAATCATTTCCTTCAATAATATGATAGTTAAATGTATGTGTTTTTAAAACCACAGATCGGTTATTTAAAGTTGAATCTACTAGATCTCTAACATGACCATGATTCTCATGTACCTATACATAAGTTTTTTCTCTGGTAAAAGCTTGGCATAGGCTTTAGTACAACAACTAAGACAAAGTATGAAAAGGTTAAAGATTCATAGAATTTAAAAGGCCCATTTGGCCACAGTTGCTAACAAACCTGTGCCCTGTAGCCACAAGAGGTTCCGCCATGTGCCATCAGATGCCATGAGGGTCCCTCTTGTGATTTGCTAAGTGTCCTTCATAATTCACTGAAGCTCATGGACATTTGTAACAATTTCCCCTGACTTATTTCTACAAGAACAAGAAGACTGATTAATAAGAACACAAACACCCCCCAGAAGCCACCATCATGGGCATGTTGAGAGCTAGCTGGCTTTGTGTAAGAGACAGCTCTTCCATATTCCAGGAGTTACTGCATGGTCCTTAAAATGGCTGCACAGCATCACTACAGCATCTCCTAGCATGGTCAGGAGGACTCCACCCATTGCTAAAGGGAGATGTGATTCAGAAGTTTAAGGATGAGATCTTTTGCCTCAAAATCCAAAGGTTGTCTTGGGGTGCCAAAAAAAAAGGAAAAGAAAAGAAAGGTAAAGGTAAAGTCTAGTTTTAAATTCTTATAGATCCTCATCACAACCCTGGGTGGTATTACAATTATTACCCCCATTTTGCAGAAAAGGAAGTTAAGGCATAAAGAAGACATAACTTGCCTAAAGTCACACAAGCAGCAAGTTTCTGAGACAAGATTCAAACCTAGGACTCCAAGTCCTGCACTTATCCACTGGTCCATCTAATTGGCTTATGTATTGTTCTTTGTGGAAAGAGAATGTTCTATATTGGGGCATAAGGGATATCAAGAAATGTCTATTACTTTTCTATTTTATTTTATTTTTAATTTTTTCCCCAGTGTTACATGATTCTTGTTGTCTCCCTCCCTCCTCCTGGAATTGACAAACAATTTCACTGGGTTATACATATATTATTACTCAAAACCTACTTCCATATTATTCATTTTTTATCTATCATTATTTTAAACACATCAATAAAACTGTTTTTAAAAGGCATGCTGGGACAGTTTAAGTGACAGGCCTGGAGTCAGAAGGACCTGGGTTCAAATATAACCTCAGATTCCTAGCTGTGACTCTAGGCAAGTCACTAAACCATGATTGCCTATCCCTCACCACTGTTCTGTCTTAGAATTGATACCAAGATAGAAGATGAGGATTTAAAATAAGTAAATAAAATAAAAGGAGTGCCTACAACTGATTGTCAGCATTTCGAAATTCTATTCTTTTTGCCTTCTAAGGATGATGGCACAAAATCTGTTTTCTCTACAATTCGATTTATATGTACCTTATCTTTTATATTCAAGGCATCTTGAATGTTTTTTCCAACCTAAAAATCTCATCTCAAAATTGGGAGAAGGAAGAAAGAGGATGGACCATTTGGTCTTTGGTGGTTTCTGATACCCTATACCCCCCCTCCAAAATACCATCTATATGCCACTCAAAATAAGAACAATACTTGACCTTGCTCACCCAAGACCTCTCCAAGAAAATGTTAGGCATGGAAGGTGTATATTTCTCCTCCCCCCTAAACAGATGCCTAAAATAATACCTCACAATCTTCTTTTAAATGTAATTTAAATGTAAATTAAATGTAAATACTCCTGGGAATAAGGGAGCACTGCATTTGAGCCTTAATTATTCCTTTCTGAATTTCTTAGTGCCTTATTCCCTTAGCTAAAACCTGCAGTAATTTTTAAGATGGAGTTTTGCCCTGAGAAACTGGAAAACAATTATTCATGTTGATGGTTTACTCATCCCCTGCCTGCTTATTGATGCCTTTCACTAGATTTAATCCAGGTCTCGACTCCATTGATTATCTCCAATTTGTACAATCTATATCTTGTTTGTACATAGTTGTTTGCCTATACTCTTCCCCATTAAACTGTCAGCTCCTTGAGAGCAGGAACTGTTTTTTTGCCTTTCTTTTATCCCCAGGCTTCACACGGTAACTGGAAGATAGAAGGTGCTTATTAAAGTTTATTGACTAACATCTTATTTAGTTATTATTTTGTTTCCCAACTGTGCGCAGTATGAGGAGTGAGATAGTCAAAAAATTTACCAGGACTCTGTGACATTGATTTCTTGTCCTATTTGATGCTCCTTCTTCCTCTCATGGAGGAAAGAGCTCTGCTTCTGTAAACAAAAAGGACCTGGGTTCAAATTCCTCTCAACCCCCCAGGGCTTATTACCATACCTGTGACTTTAAACAAGTCATTTAACTTCTTTGTGCCTCAGTTTTTTATCACCTGTAAAATGAGAGGTTCACATTCCCTGGCTTTAGAGGGCCTCTTTTTCATCTTCAAATCTAAGATGCTCTGAAGCCATTCTTTCTCCAACCAGGAGCACCATTATTTCTAAAAAGCACTAGATGGCACCAGAAAGCTATAGACTGTAGGGTAGTTGGAATGCCCAAAGATATATCAGTCTTTCCTCTGAAGAACCTTAAGACTTCATGTATACCGTCTTATTCTATTCTTGCAGCATCCCCATGAAGGGATCATGTTTTTGTTTTTTTTTCAATATTTTATAGATCGAGAAACAGGGAGAGCAATAAATCCATCAGCCAATCGAAATAGTACCACTGGCTTATAATTGTTTCCATAGAAAATGTAAGAGCTGGACCTTTTGTGTACATAAGGTCTTGGCATTTGAAGTTTCTCCATTCTCCCATCATCAGCTCAATTCACAGCCTTGGGTAATGCATTCCACCTAGCTTATCTCAAGTCAAAAATAGAAAGGAGGAATGATGGCTTTTGGCCAAGATCATGAAATCATATCAGTTCAAGGAAGCTGAAAATGTTTCTGAGGTTGAGTGTCCTGTCTTGTTTTTCAGCCTCCCTCCCCAACCCCATGGGAAGACATCTATTTAAACACTAATGGTCTGCTTTATGGATCTATATATGATCACAGGAAAATAAGGTCAGGTGCTTCCTGCATCAAATCAGGCACGTGCATCAGAATAAAGAATACCCATCTGGCTCCAAAGACTATTTACAGGTCGGATGTACAATAGGGCTGAGCTATCACCCCAAAGACTTGGGCTCTTCTCTAATTGTTTTAATGCAGATTTAAACAAATCAACAAAATATGTATTAAGTATGGACTGTGTACAAACTATGATGCCAAACATGTGATGGAAATTAAAAAGTCAGACAATCCCGGCTCTCAAGAAGCTTCACATTTGTAAATTTTAAAATTAGATCTTAATAATAAAAACATTATATCTTAGGAGCTTTATTAAATTATTATTATAAATCAAGGAATAAAAACCACATGCCCATGACTGGTTAGCCATTTTCAAAATCCCCACCTTACCACACCACCATGATTGGTGCATCATGCCAAAGAGAGCATGGGTGGAGTTACAGCCAGCTAAATACCAATAATGTGATCTCACCAACATGTAGATGCAGGAGATATTATAAGGGAATTTTGGGAAATACTAAGGACTTCTGGGGAATGCAGAGGTTCAAAATCTCCATTTATACACATTCTAATGGGGGAGACAGTACAAAATGGAAGGTTTTAGCTTCAAGACAGACAGAAATGTCCCTAGGTCCTTTGCAGTGGCAACACAGATAATAAAGCTTCTAAAGTCATTTCCAGTGATGTAATCATAGCAGTGTCTGATGCGGAATCATCTGAGAGTGCCAAGGACTTTGGTGACAAGTTCTCTTCTAAAACTTGAGTATCTGTGGTTGGATCCCTTGTAGGGGAAGTGGCCAGCTGTATCTCCACAGGGATTGCTTCCTAGGATAATGGCACAAGGTTAGGAGCATTACTGCTATTCCCCAGATTCTTGGGTTCAGGATCCTAGGCTGTCTTTATCTGGGACTGAGAGAAGATGGCAGCTTGATTCACCTAGCACATGCTACCTCCTATCTTTCTCTCTGAGTACCCTGCTGCTTCTGCTATCTGGCTTGCCAGCCCAGTGAGGGGCAATAGGTTGGCAGTCAGAGGGCTGGTCCTTTCTCTAGAAGAGTCACTTCCCCAGTCCTCAGAGGGGAAGGCTGGGCAGAAAGCAGGACTGGGAGTCTAGAGAAGAACCTGCTGCAACTCCCAGGGATCCTTTGTTTATTTTCCTATTATTAAAGTTAAATATGATCTCATAGGTGTAAGTCTGAATTTTCATTCTTCTGAAAGTGACTTAATTGGCATAGGGAGCCCTGGAGGAATTTCCTTTACCAATGAAGATTAGTATCTACTTTGAAACTGATAACCTTGGATATCCTACAATACTTTGAAGCGAAAAAACTTGCCCAGGGTAAAAAAATTATTTTGTGTCCCAGGCAAGCTGGTTCAATTGATATTTATTAAGTGCCTAAAAGCTGCCATGGAGGAAGTAGGTGGTTCAGTGGGTAGAATACCAAGCCAAGAGTCAGGAAGACTCATCTCCCTGAGTTCAAATCTTGCCTCGGACATTTACTAGCTGCATGACTTTGGGCAAATCATTCAATCCTCTTGGTGTCGGTTTCCTTGCCTATAAAATGGACTGGCAAAGGAAATAGAAAATCACTCCAGTATCTTTATCAAGAAAACCCCAAACGGGATCATGAAGAGTCAAGCACAACTAAAAAATAATGAAACCCTCCCTAAAGTATGTGCTAATTGCTAGGAATTCAAAAAGAGGCAAAATATAGTTATCATCTTCAAGAAGATTACAATATAATAAGAGAATATTTTTAATTAATCAATATTTATTAAATGCTTTCTATGGTCCAGGCTCTGTTTTAAATGTTGGAGACAGAATAAGAGAAGAGGCAAAAGACATTCCCTGACCTCAGGCAGCATATAATTTAATAGGGGAGATAACACGCAAACAAATATACACAAAGCAAACTAGATACAAGATAAATAAGCAGTAATTAATAGAGGGAAGATACTAAAATTAGGAAAGGTTGGTTTGGGGAAGGCTTCCTATAAAAAGTAAGATTTTAGTTGGGACTTAGGGGAATCCAGGGAAATGTGTAGTCAGAGCAAACGAGGGAGACTGTTGTAGGCATAGGAGCAGCCAGAGAAAATGCCTGGAGTCCAGAAATGAGGAAGGTTGTTCTTGGAATAGCCAGGACAGCATTGCTATTGGATCAAACAGTATGTATTGGGGAATAAAGTGTAAGAAGACTGGAAAACTAGGGAGGGTGTTAACTTATAAAGGGCTTTGAATACCAAACAGAGCATTCTATATTTGATCCAAGGCAACAGGGAGTCCCTTGAGTTTCTATCTACTATGATATGGTGCCTTTCAAGAATGATTTTTGGGAGGTTTCTAAACCCTTATCTTCTGTCTTAGAATCTACACTAAATATCCATTCTAAGCTAAAAGAGAGGGAAGGGTTGGGAGGTAAAGGGGAGAGTTAAGTAATTTGCCCCAGTCACACAGCTAGAAAGTAGCTGAGGTTAAATTTGAATTCAAGATTCCCCATATCCAGTCTTGGCTTTCTATCCATGGAATCACCTAGATGCCCTCAAGAATGGATTTATCTGAAGCAAAAATAGGTGGGAGAGGGAAGAGCTAAGAGGACAGTATATGGAATACAATTGAGATGAGAGGAATAGGAGGAAGTCTAACCCATATCCCTAAGGGGAGTTCTTTTGGAACAAAAGGAACTCAAAGAGAAGTACAAAAAGGAGGAGTCATTTTCCTTCACCTCTCCTACATCTGCACAACTTCAGAGCAGAGCCCTTTTCACCCTTTGCTAATCATGGTTCTGATAATGTTGGAAGTTTAGAGATGATAAATACATAGCTAATAAATGAAAAGATGTCAGTGGATGAGCTGTGTCCCAGGTCTTCAAAACTGAATTCTGACACACCTTCCAAAAGGTCCTCTCTTGGTCCAGGCACCAATATCTGGTGGGAGTTGAGAAAATGGAGCTGTCGTTGCCACTGACATACATGGACTCCAGCAGTCATCATAACTTCCTTGTGGTTCTCTAGAATTAAGCAAACCCCTACTCCCTTAGTTCCTAGGATCACAGATTCAGAGTTAGAGGAACCATCTAGTTGATCCCCAGAGAAAGTAATGAATTGGCGACTACAATAATACCTTAGAATTCTCATATTTAGCATAAAACCTAAATTTAGATTCTTACACAGAAAAGACTCAAACCCAGGTCCTTTGTCTCCAAATCACTGCTTGTTTTACTTCACTGCAGTGGCCAACATTGTGACTTCACTAAAATTCTACTCCATTACTTCTGATTGATGCCAGTGGGCTCTGTATGGTGGCGGGGGAAAATAGGATCATATAAGGATAAGAGGATCCCTGATCCCCTGTAAGTTCTCCACTGGGTGTTAGAGATGTATCGCTCTTAAGAACTACTTCTAAATGTTCCCACCCAGCCTGGGAATCCAGAGGTACCCCCTAGGTCTTCCAAAGATCCTAGGATAAAAAAACAAGGGCATGTTGAGAATTGAGTATAAGTAGCAGTCCCAGATCTCCCTGCCCAGAATTAGCCAGCCTGAGCCTTTCCAAAGATCATTGAAAGGGATGGATTAGAAGCAAGAGAATGCTGGTAAATATTTTTTAACTGGCTCTTGGAATCAGCTAGATAGTTGAGTGGATAGAGAGCCAGGCCTAGAGATGAAAGGTCCTGGGTTCAAATCTGGCCTGTAAAAATGGAGATATTGAACCCTAGACTTCAATCCCCAGAAGTCCTTGGTATTTCCCAGAATTCCCAATAATCTCATCTGAGTCTCCACGTAGGTGAGATCACAGTTGGTATTTAACTGGCAGTAACATCTACCACACTTTCTTCTCTTCCATTGCAATGATATAGCAAGTGTAGCAAGTAAACTAAGCATGGCGATTTTGAATGGGCTAATCAGCCATGGTAATGTGGTTTTTATTTTGTATTTTCTTTATTCCTTGATTGCTAATGATTCTTAATAAACCTCATAAAATATAATATTTTTATTATTATATATAAATTAATTTTTATAGTTTTTGGCAACCACGAAGGGATTGGACAAGAACTTCTCAATTTTTTTTTAAAGATATACTAGGTAATTTTTTTAAGCCACATTGCTCCTGCCAAGACTTTTCAGCCCCCCCCCCCCCGAAAAGCTGATTCTGATTCAGCTCGCTCCTCCTGATTTTCTTGACCAAGATAGCTCACCTGGTCCAAGCCCAGCCCCACTCTCCAAGCCCTGGCCCCAACCCCATCAACTCTACTGATCTCTTGCCTCCAAGCCAGATCACCCCAGGCCAGCCCCAGGACCCAGGTTGCTTCACCCTGTGTCTTCGAAATCACAAACAAACTGGTAAAAACTGGGGTGTTCTTTCCTTAGGCAACAATTAGCCTTCATGTGGCAGTGGACCTCATGGGGGGAACAGAGGAGAAGGAAGAGACTTTTCCAAATAGGAAGTTACAAGTATGGCATATTCTATGAGAGAGCAGTGCATTTCCTAATGCAAGGGATATTTTTTGAGTGTTTTTATCCTTTTGCTTATTTTACCTGAGATTCAGGGGAGAAATTCATCTCCCTGCAACTCTTTGCCATTTGAGTCTGCCCAATTTGAGATTCCTAAAACCCATGTTCTTCCTCCCTATGGGGAATTCCACAGTACTGACAAAAGGAATCTCAATGGATTAAACAAAAAATGAACTTTAAAGAAACTGGAGGTTATATTTTTAAGGATTTTCAGACTCCAGTGTTTTATAAAAATCTGTCTTTTATTGCATTTTGCTGGTTGTTTTGTTTTAAGATATAATTTTGTGGTTTTAAATTCATATATTAATGTATTCAATACTCTTCTGTTACACTGAATCATTTTAACATACTGGGTTTTAACTACTGTTATATTCTGTTGTTTTTCCCCTATAACTATACTGAACAAACATTATTGAATAAGCCCATATAAAAAGCAGATTTTTTTTCTATTTTGACTTTGTAAATTGTCATATAGAGGATAGATGTATTTCATCAAAACTGGTTACAATTGTATAACAACCTTTGGAAAATTTAATGAGCTAAATATCTAAAATTGATTTTAAGGGGTCTTTAGACATGATTTTTAGATTTTTTTTCTACAACTCTGATCATTTTGCCTGCCTCTAAGGGGCGGTAAGGTCCATTTTAGTAGCTGAAGTGAAGTACAATTTTAATCCTCACCTCCCACATTTATAAAAATGTGAATGAATGGGACATCACAGCCTCATAACAAAGGAGCAGGGAAGTTAATCCCAGGGCATGGTACCTTGGATGGCTCCCAAAAGAGAAGCATTTCTCATTTATAACTCTTCAGCTTACTTTATCCTTTCACCAGAATGATATATAGATTCCTTGATGATGTTCTAGACCCAAATGAGTTTTACTTTGTTTAAAAATATGCTTGCCAAGGTTGACACCTGAAAAACTTGTGACAAGTATCCATTTTCTTTATTTGTCATACAGCAGACTAATTTCAAATATGATAGTGGGTTTGTTTGCTATTGTCATTAAATGGGCTATTATAACTTTGGGGATTGGGTACCTTTTGAATGTACATTACCTGTTGTACTACTGTTCTTTATTTAAAAAAACTGTTACTTTGTGAAAATCATTTGCTTGTATTCACAGTGGATCATGGCCAGGTATGAAAAGGAAATGGATCTCATTTTTGGTGAGAAACCTTGTATTCTACATTTCCTTAGCTGACACAGTGTGTCAATGATTATAAGCTATATTTTTTATTTTTTTAAATCTTTTATTATTATATTCTTCTTGCATGTGCAATATACTATTTCAGTTTTATTTTTTCTCTCCTTTTTATATTTGAAGCACATGTCACCAGTATTAAGATTTTCTTAAACTGTTTTGATTTTGCCATAATATAAGTTTAAAATATATTTGCTCTAATGTCAATGCATGCCCCAAAAGCTTGAGACTATAAAAATTATGCCACTGATTGAATTGTTTAAAAAAATTTATGGGACTTTGCTTAATGATTCTGTTTGATTCCAGGACAAGAGAATATAAAAAGAGCCATTGCACAGTGCCAAAGAAGCACAAAGCTAAACTGCATAGTGCCAATTGAGCACAAGGTCAAAGAGACCAACCAATCCCAATGGGGTTGATGAAAATTTTGAGCCATGCCAAGAGAACTTGAACATGTTTGGGGTTCAAGGGTGCGGCTGGTTAACATGCAGGTCTTTCTTGTTCCACATTCTACCAAGTATCTCAAATTTGGCTCTTGCCTGGCTCCTATAATCTAGACCCTTTTCTGTCTTTCATAGTATAGCAAACTTTCTGTAGTCCTGGCTACTGTCTGGGTAAATGTTTAATGCTTATATCATTTTAATTGGGCTCTGATTCAAGGACATGTTATAGATTTATTTTTCCTATACTTAGAATTTTTACACATAAGACTTTGATAGTCTATATTTTATCCAGAAATTATCTTTTTTATTTGGATTTTTTTGATGTTTTTGATTTCTCTTGCCAATTAATTCATACACCTCATAACTGAGCCATGCATCCCTAAATGATCTCTGTGTTTTTCAATCACCCTCTTAGGGGGGGAATGCATAAAATATTATTTTAAATTACAAAGTTTAAATTCCTTTTGAGAGTAATTTTAGGTTAAGAAACATGCTACCTCTCCAAATCCAGAAAGTGAACTGTTTGGAGAAGACACCATGAAGATGCCTCCACAGATCACAAACTACACCAGAAGAGCCAGAGTGAATTTTGGGATGTGGTGATGTGAACTGTGTGGGGTTTAAATGCATTTGTTTCATATGTATACTTTCATACCAAAGGGGACTGCCCCCTAACTGGCTTTTTGTCAATGTACCTAGCAATTATTGGTTTTGTTCTCTTTTCCTCTTATCCTAAAATTATTGTAATTTCCTGGCTGGTATGTTTACAAGACCCATGGGAGAGACTATTCTTCCTTGGGCCTCAGGGGGACTTTAAAAATGGAGATTTTGAACTCTAGACTTCAATCTCCAGAAATTCTTGGTATTTTCCAGAATTCCTGATAATCTCTCCTGAGTCTCCATGTAGGTGAGATCAAAATTGGTATTTAACTGGCAGTAGTGCTTACCACACTCTCTTCTCTTCCATTGCAATGATGTAGCAATTGTAGCAAGTAAGCTAAGCACTGGGATTTTGAATGGACTAATCAGCCATGGGCATGTGGTTTTTATTTTGTATTTTCTTTATTCCTTGATTGCTAATGATCCTTAATAAACCTCATAAAATATAATATTTTTATTATTAGATATAAATTAATTTTTACAGACCTCTGATACTTCTTGACTGTGTAACCCTGGGAAAATCACTTAACCCCCATTGCCTAGCCAATAGTACTCTTCTGCCTTGGAACCCATAGGCAATATTAATTCTAAGACAGAAGGAGAGGGTTTTTTTTTAAAACTGGTTCTCCCAAAAAAAAGAAAAGAACAGAAAATCCAGGCATCAATATCAAAGAAAACCCAAATACAAAGAAGACCCAAAAGCCTGAAAAGCTGAAGAAAATGGAAGGAATGTAATAACAAAAATGACTGACCTGGGAAATAGGTCAAGATAAGACAATTTAAGAATTATCCAGTGATGTAATAAAAACTATGATCAGAAAAAAGTCTGGATACCGCAATTCAGGAAATTATAAATGAAAAACTCCAAGAACTCCTTGAACTGGAGGGCAAAGTGAAAATAGAATCAAATGGTCACATCCTAAAAGAAACTCCAAAATGAAAACTCCCAGGCCATTGTAGCCAAAATCCAAAGCTTCTAGGTCAAAGAAAAAAAAAATAGTCCAAGCAGCGAAAAAAAGGAATTCAATTACAAAGAAGCCACAATAAGAATTATGTAAGATTTAGCAGCTGCTATTATAAAGAAGCAAAAGTCTTGAAACATGATATAACAAAAGGCAAAAGATATAAGTTTACAACCAAGGATAATTATACAGGGAACAAAATGGATCTTTAATAGAATAGATAATTCCCTTATTAAATTCTAAACTTGTGTCCAGAACTGAGTAGACATTTTGTTTTTGATGTTTGTTTTTAATAACCCTTACCTTCCATGTTAGAACCAATATTGGTTCTAAGGCAGAAGAACAGCAAGGGCTAGGCAATGGGGATGAAGTGACTTTCCCAGGGTTACGCAGTTAGGAAATGCCTGAGGTCAAATTTGAACCCAGGACCTCCTGTCTCTAGGCCTGGTTCTCAATCCACTGGGCTACCTAGTTGACTCCTGAGTAGACGTTTTGAAAGAGAAATGCAGGCATGAAAATAATAGAAAAATATACATATATTTGTTTAAATGAAAAGAACTATGTGGGGATGAAGTATTTACATGTTAATAGGAGAATAACAAACAAATGTATTCTCAGAACTACTATCTTTATGAGTCAGAGGAAAATTAAAGTGACAGAAGATCTGTGGGTGATTTTGTTCTATTTTACTGTGTTAAGAGAAGGCATAAATAGGGATAAAGGACTATACTTTGAAATTGAAGAAGACTTAGAACTTATAGTCATGAAGGAAGGAGTTGAGGGAAAGACTTCCTATGAACTTCACTTTCATCTAAATTGAGTAAAGGAAGATTGAATACAACTAAAACACAGAGAATTTTTGGTATAGAAATTCTTCAAAATCAGTAGGGAAATAGGAGGCGATGGGGATAAGAGAGAGAAGTCAAAGTGGGAGGACAATATAAGATTATTCATAACTTTAAAATTCTCAAATTTTGGAGAAAGGAAAAGAAAAAAAGAATTTAAAACAAAGGAAGAAAGTTTAAAACCTAGAATCAAAAATAGAGAAAGAAAGAAAGAAAGAGATAAGAGGTCATTTCACTTATAAATCCCTTCTCTTCTTCAGCCTTCTTAGGAGTGAGATTGGGAACAAAAAGAGAAAAAATGACAATAGAACAAAATCAAAGGACATAAACAATAATATAAACTGGAAATAGCATTAACCCATCCATAAGATAGAAAAGATTAATAAAAATTAATTAGAAAGAAGAATTGGGTAATATGATTTGTTTGGTGTTTTGTTTTGTTTTTGTTTTTTTAACGAGAAACACTTGTGAAATACAAAGTTTCACTTAGAGTTAAAATGACGATATGGAGCAAGCTTTTAAGCTTCAGATGAGCTAAAAAGCAGATAAAGCTATAGTAAATATAGTTAAGACTACAAATAAACAGGTCTATTTCATTATGTTTTGAAAACAAATAATATCAATTTTATATGTACATATATGCCTAATGTAAATAACAAAAGGAGATTATAAAATTGTACGGACAAGCAGTAAAACTCTAATAGTGGGGATCTTCATGTACCTTTTTCCACACTTAGACATATCTAACCAAAAGATGAAATAGAACAAAATTAAGGCCTTGAATAGAACTTCAAAAAATTAGAGATAGATCCATGACAATTCCTGATTGGGAGTAGAAAATAATTTACATTCTTTACTCCATAATACATCCTTACAAAAACTGACTATATTGGGGGGCATAAAAAATCACCAAGAATATAGCAAACCAGAAAGATTAAACAACATTTATTGATCATAATACAATAGCAATTATATTCAATTAAGGATTTTCAAAGGAAAAAGTTAAAAGCAATTGGAAATTAAATAACATCATCCTAAAGAGCTAGTAGGTCACAAAAATTTTTAGAAACAATAGAAAGATTCATCAAGGAAAATAACAATTAAGAGACTCTATACCAGAAGTTACAGGCTGAAACTTGTAAAGGATTTTTTTTAACCCTTACTTTCTACTTTAGAATTGATACTAAGTATTGGTTCCAAAGCTGAAGAGCAGTAAGAACTAGGCTGGGGTTAAGTGACTTGCACAGGGTCACACACCTAGGCAGTGTCTATGGACAGAATTAAACCCAGGACCTCCCCTCTCCAGGCCTGGGTCTCTATCCACTGAGCAATCTAATTTCCCCCACTCGTGCAATTTTAAGGGAGAAAAGTCTTTGCCAAAAGGTTTCTCTGTTAAAAGTTTCATACCCAGGATATATGTAGAACTGGTTCAGATTAATAAAATTAAGAGCTTTCCCCCCAGTAGATAAATGGCCAAAGGTTTTGAACAGGTAGTTCTTAAGGGGCAAAGTATGAGTTATCAATCACTGGGGAAAAAAGTGTTCTGAATCATTAATGATTAGATAAATGCAAATTAAAGTGAAGTTGTACCTCTTGCTTATTAGACTAGCAAATATAACTAAAGAGAAAAATAAAAATGGTAGATGGACATTGGGAAACAGACACTCTAGGGTACTGTTGGTGAAGCTATGAAATGGTCTGGTCTTTTTGGAAAGACATTTGGAACTATGGCCAGAAAGTTTCTTACTATAATAGTATTAGTTCTGTACCCTAAAGAAATCACAGAAGTGGGAAAAGGGCCCATCTACAGAAAAATATTTCTAGCAGCGCTTTTCAGTAGTCTATTCCCCAAAGCTAAGGAGGTACCTATGTATTAGGGAATTGCTAAGCAAGTTACAAGTATATAAACACAATGGGATATTATTTTGCCCTAAAAAAATAAATTAACCATTTCAGAGGAAGCTGGAAAGACTTCTATAAATTAATGTAGAATGAAGTGGGCAGAAATAGAAAAATTTATATCATGATAATAACATAAAGAAAAACTACTTTGAAAGCCTTTAGAACCCTGGTCAGTATGGTGATAAATAATGAGGCCAGAGGAATGAAAATGAAATGCATTACCCATCTCCTGGCAGAGAGGTAATGAACTTAAAATGCAGAAAGAGGCATAATTTTCAAACCTAGAAAGTGAAGGAATTTGTTTTTCCAGACTGTGCAGCTATGTACTAAGTACTTTATTTTTCAATTCCATTTTAAAATTTGTTCAGTTGGAGAGCTGGGGAAGAAAGGGTAGTGGGAGGGACAGATTAATTTGTTTAAATGCTTATTAATTGAACATTTTTAAAAATATATTTAATGATAGCGTGTCCTTTTAAACTAGAAAGAATTTAATTACTATTCCAATCATAGATTCAATATCTGTCATCTGAAAACCACCCTGATAAACTTCAAAAAATAAAAGGCTTATCATCATTTTGGCAGAAAGGTGCATTATTTTTTGTTCACAGAAGCTCAAGTTGAGACCTGCATTGATGGAAGGAGTTGATGGAAGGAGTACTCACTCATACCAGTGAAACTATAGATACTCTTGGTACCAAAGCCTTATCATATATGTAGATAGATGGAGAGATGGAGAGATAGATGGATAAGTAGATGGTGAGAGAGAGAGAGAGAAAAAGAGAGAGAGATGATAGATAGATTATGTGAATATTTCAAACAACATGAATAAATTGAATAAATAAGTAAGTCCTCCCTCTGGGAGAGAAAGATCTTGGTTCCACCGAGAGGTCCCAGTCTCATCAAAGTAGAAATCCCCTAAAGTCTCTAGTACAACAAGCTGGAAAAAGGGGAAATGTTCCTTTCTATGTTGACTTCTTCCTAGAGCCATTCCCTCCAGAGCCTCTCCCTGAAGAGATTCTAGATTATCTGTGTGTCCTCTCTTAAAGCCAGTAGCCAGAAAAAACTATCACCTCTCCCAAATTCTTCTTAACTCCACCCTTCATGAGGGCAACTCTAATTGATCATATCATGTAATCATTCTCTTCAATAATGAAGAGAGCCTTGTGAAAATGCCCAGGCTTGATCTCAGATTATACTCTGATATTTCTAATATTTCTCTTAAGTTTTCCCCAAGAGGCTTTCTCTGTGTTCCCTTCCAATGACTAGTGTCTTCCTTTTCCCATATTACTTTGAACTACTCTCTATTTCTATGTAAGTAACCATTTACTTGTCATCTTTCCTATTTGGACGTGAGTTTCTTGAAGCCAAGGATTTTTTCCTTTCTTTGCATCCCCAGCATTTAACATAGTGCCTCACATAAAATAATTAATAAACTATTATTGACTGACTGATGAATGATATCCATTGTTCCATTGCTCTCATTCAATTCTTTATTAGTAATATGTTATGCCCACAGGCACTTCACTGTCTTTTTCATAAGCTGCAAATTTAATGCCTTAGAGCAGGGGTCCCCAAACTATAGCCCCCCAAGGCAATTTATCCACCACACTTCCGGAAGGGGCACCTCTTTCATTGGTGGTCAGTGAGAGGAGCAAAGGATGCATGCACATCCTGTGCTCCTGGAGTACTGTATGTGGCAGCGCCGCAAAGTGTGGCATCACTCATGTACAGTACTACTTCTGGTGACATAATCCTTTGCATGGCGCCTTGGCCGCACAAAGGATTATGTGGCTGCACAATGGAAGATATCAGCATGGTGAGCGGCGATCTGGGGGAGGGGATTCCGCACTGTGTATACTGCTGCCCAGTATAGTGGTGGCAGTGCTGGGCCAGTGCAAGGTGTGACAGGCCCATCCCAGCCAGCGCTGCAGCCTCTGCTATCCCAGACAGCGGTATACAGTGTCACAGGCCCAGCACCTCCTCCAGTACTGTATACAGGCATCGGATAGCCGTGATCTGGCCTGTGACATCAGTGGTGGGCCTCTACTCTGAGAAGCTCACCACTGCCACTGGGTGTTTTATAAGACACCCCCTGTTTTTTGGGGGGAGGGAGTCAAATCAATATAAGACAGTGTCTTATTTTCAGGGAAACATGATAGTACAATGGCCTTCATGAGGGCCATTGTACTGTATAGTAATGTGGGGAGAGACTTTTGGGCAAAGGGAGGTTATAGGGGCCATTATGTTGTGCATCTGGTGGAGTATGGGAGCCATTGTACTATGTGGGAGAAGTGAGGCATGTGTTTTTCATATTATGGTCTATAATTACAGATCCATAAATACGGACAACTGTGAGGGAAAATTTTAGGGTTGTGATTTAATATAAATTTAATAGGTCACCAGGAAAAATCCCAAATAAAATATTATAGTCGGTTTGTAAATTTTATGGTAGTTTAATTAATATAGAGGGAAGGAATTAAGAAGAAGAGAGAGGGAAAGGATATAGGATTTCTCCCACCTAGCCTGTGCCAGGGGGAATTCAAAGACCTCTGCCACGGGGTCTCTTCAGAAGATTAGAGGCTTCCTAAGAGGATAGTGTTTTGGAAGGTAAAGGAGAAAAGAATCAGCCTAAACTCTAAGAGAGCTCAGAGAAGATGCCTCACATGAACTAGGTTACTAAGCTTCCCCAGTAGTGTATCAAGGACTCTCACCACCAAACCCAGACAATAGCTACCGCCATGCCAAGATGCCAAGACATTTAGCACGCTGCCACCAGAGCCACCTCTCCGCAAAAAGAGGCCGAGAGAGAAAGTGACGTGAAATATATAGACTATTTTTACATCATTTTCCTGTATCTCACATGTACCAATGGTAGCTTAAGCTTGACTTAGGACAGCCCAGGGGTCTGTCAGTTGTTTCTGATTTGTCATTTGCTAGCACATATCTGTTATAGGCCATCCTTCTCAATACTTAATCTTTAAGTTGGGATGTATACATTCCTGTTTTGCTAGACTAAGTAGGGTGAAGTAAATCTAAAGTTCACACTGCAAGAGGACACACACTAGTTTTGTGCCTTCTTTTTTCCTGCTGTGGAATCTGATTGCATGGGTATTGTAAATAAATGGAGACTTGAATTCAGGACTCACTTCCCAGAATGCCCTGTAACCTCACCTGGGCCGAGATCAAGAAGAGGTATTTAACCTGATTGGAAAGGGTTTTGCTCTTTTCTTTCCTGTTTCCGCTTGCAAGCAGACGGATCTTTCATGATATAGGTGAGGTTGTCTAGGCCTCTCTCTGGCCTAGATACATGCCTTTCTTACTTGTATTTTTCTTAAATTCTCAACCTTTAATAAACCTCTAAAAATATAATACTCCTTGCAGAGAGAAACTAATTTCTACCTGCCTCAGTTTCCCTAAATTTTAATCTTAACAGTATTACCCATTTGATCAGATTCCTGTGTGAGTTCACAGATTGAAGTGCAGTTTGCACAGGGTAATGTGAATTGTAAAGGTGGTAGAGGAACTGTCTCTGTAATCGTGCAGGTTCCCATACCACACCAGTGTGAGCCTGAGGTAAAAGTAGAGTTCCACCAATATGGCCTCTGGTGAGACTGAAATGATGTGGCCTGGGAAGGCTGCATTGATGGACACAGATCAGATTGCATTGATGGGCAGTGCAGTCTGTATGCCTCTGTGTGGGCAAAATTATTGTTGGTATATTGTTGTTGTAGGGCAGACTTATTTAGTACGGTTAGTCTTTTGGGATCTACAATTACATGAAAGATTGAAGAAATGAGAGACAATTTGCATCAGCATTTGCAAAACTCAGCAAGAAAACTTTCCTATTTTTCCTTGGCACTTGAGGAGAGCAATGATGTTCATGATTCTGCACAACTTCTAATTCATATCCATGGGACGAATGACAATTTTGAAGTCACAGAAGAGCTTGCTGCACTGCAAAGCATCAAAGAACAACTATAGGAGGATATCTATGAAAAGGTTTCCCAACTGTGAAGTATTTGGAGCTAGACTGGGCTAAACTAGCCAGTGTGACAACTGATTGTGCTCCTAGCATGGTGGGATCTAAGAAAGGAGTAATTGCTCGCATTAACCAACAGATGGACAAACATCCAATAAGCATACACTGCCTCATTCACCTACAAGCTCTGGTATGTAGTAAATCACTGAAGTGGGACTCTGTTATGAAAATTGTGGTATCTTGTGTTAACTTCATTAGAGCTAATGCACTAAACCACAGACAATTTCAGGAATTTCTGTCTGAGTTAAATGTTGCCTACGAAGGTGTTCTGTACCACACAGAAGTCTATTGGCTGAGTCGAAGGAGAGTTCTGAGACATTTCTATGACTTACTTACAGAGATTACAGCTTTTATGCTTTCAAAAAACAAAAAAGTACCAGAGCTCAATGATGCAGAATGGAAATGGCACCTCGCCTTTCTGACAGATGTAACAGAGCTACTCAAGTTTCAATGTGCAACTTCAAGGAAAAGGGAAGCTCATCTCTGATATGCAATCACACGTGAAAGCATATGAAGTAAAATTAGGCCTCCTTTATCAAACAAGTGAAGAAGGAAAATTTCTGCCATCTCCCCTTAACTCAAAATCTGTTAGCAGAAAAACCCTTGATTAAATTCCCAAAAGAAATGTGTGGATCCACTGGAAAAGTTGCAAAAGGAGTTCCAATTCAGATTTAAAGAGCTTCATCTCCATGAACAGGACATACAGCTTTTCCATAACTCATTTTCTATTGACAAATTTGTATTGACAAATACAATTTACCAAATGGAACTGACTGAACTGCAAAATTGTGACTCTGAAAGACTCATTCAAGTCAAGCAGCTTGCCTAATTTCTATGCATCTCTCCCCTCTCAGACCTATCCTAATCTCAGGAACCATGCACTCAAAATGACAAGCATCTCATTCACAAAACAGAGGATTTAGAAAATCGTTCAAGGAGAGACAATTTAAGAATCATTGGCCTACCAGAAGACCATGATAAAAGAAAAAGCCTGGACCTTATACTACAGGAAATTATTAAAGAAAACTGCCCCGATATCCTAGAACAAGAGGGAAAAGTAGAGATTGATAGAATCCACAGATCACCTCCTGTACTTAATCCCCAGCTGACAACACCCAGGAATGCTATAGCCATGAACTATCAGACCAAAGAAAAGATATTATAAGCTGCCAAGAAGTCATTCAGATACCAAAGAACCACAGTGAGGATAACTCAGGATCTAGCTGCATCCACACTGAAAAAAAGAAAGGCATGGAATATGATATTCTGGAAAGCCAGGGAACTAGGTCTACAACCAAGAATCAACTACCCAGCAAAACTGACTATATTCTTACAGGGGAAAGTATAGTCATTCAACAAAATAGAAGAATTTCAAGAATTCGTAAAGAAAAGACCAGACATGAACAGAAAATTTGATGTCCAAGCACAGAACTCAAGAGAATCATCAAAAGGTAATTAAAAAAGAGAGGGGAAAGAAAAACAAAACAAAACAAAACAAATTTTTTTAAGAGACTCAATAAGTTAAAATGATATGTATCCCTATAAGAAAAGAGGTCATTGGTAACTCTTAAAAACTGTTTTTATTACCTGGGCAGCAAAAAGAAGTACACTTAGAGGGAACAGTGACAAACTTTATAAGATGAAAGGACAAGACATAAATAGGTATATAGATATATTCATGCAAAAATACATACACATGAGTATGCATATATATATATATATAACTAGAGCTTTAAAATAGGTTAATATTAAAAGAAATGGGAAAAGAAACAAATGGGGGTAAATTTATATGTCATAAAGAAATTCATGGTGGGAGAGGGAGAACATCAATACACTGGAAGGGTAAAGAGGTCGAAGACAGGAAATAGTCAACTTTTACGTGCTTTGAAATTGACTCAAAGAGGGAAAAACAATCCAATCCATTGGGGGCAGAGAATAGATTTGTGCCCTATAGGGGAGTAGAAGGGTAACAAATGGTCTGGTGGGGAGGGAAGCAGTACAAGAGAGAGAGGGAGCAGGGGGTTAATTTTAGAAAGACTACAGGGAAAATAAGGGGGGGGGATAAGAAGAAAGGGGGTAGAAAGGGAAGTCAGACCTTTGGGAAGGGAAAGATTTTAAAACCAAGCAAAACTTAGAAAGAGTCACAAAATATAAAATAAATAATTTTGACTACATCAAATTAAAAAGGTTTTGTACAAACAAAACCAATGTAACTAAAATCAGAAGGGAAGCAACAAATTGGGAAACAATCTTCATAAAAAACATCTGACAAAGTTTTAATTTCTCAAATTTACAAAGAGCTAAATCAATTGTACAAAAAATTAAGCCATTCTCCAATTGATAAATGGGTAAGGGATATGAATAGGCAGTTCTCAGCCAAAGAAATCAAAACTATTAATAAACACGTGAAAAAGTGTTCTATATCTCTTATAATCAGAGAGATGCAAATCAAAACAACTCTGAGGTATTACCTCACACCTAGCAGATTGGCTAACATGACAGCTATGGAAAGTAATGAATGCTGGAGGGGATGTGGCAAAGTTGGGACACTAATTCATTGCTGGTGGAGTTGTGAATTGATCCAACCATTCTGGAGGACAATTTGGAACTATGCCCAAAGGGCGATAAAAGACTGTCTGCCCTTTGATCCAGCCATAGCACTGCTGGGTTTGTACCCCAAAGAGATAATAAGGAAAAAGACTTGTACAAGAATATTCATAGCAGCATTCTTTGTGGTGGCCAAAAATTGGAAAATGAGGGGATGCCCGTCAATTGGGGAATGGCTGAACAAATTGTAGTATATTGGTGATGGAATACTATTGTGCTAAAAGGAATAATAAAATGGAGGAATTCCATAGAAACTGGAACAACCTCCAGGAAGTGATGCAGAGCGAAAGGAGCAGAACCAGGAAATCATTATACACAGAGACTGATACACTGTGATACAGTCAAAGGTAATGGACTTCTCCATTAGTGTCAATGCAATGATCCTGAACAATCTGCAGGGATCTAAAAAACACTATCCACAAGCAGAGGATAAACTGTGGGAGTAAAAACACAGATGAAAAGCAACTGCTTGACTACAGGAGGGGAGGGGCTATGACTGAGGAGAGACTCTAAATGAACACTCTAATGCAAATACCAACAACATGGAAATGGGTTTGAATCAAGAACACATGTGATACCCAGTGGAATCGCACATCGGCTATGGGAGAGGTAGTGGGAGGGGGGGGAGGGAGAAAAAAAATGATCTTTGTTTCCAATGAATAATGTTTGGAAATGACCAAATAAAATATTGTTTAAAAAAATGAAAAAAAAAAAAGAATGACTTGTGTTATGTCCTCCTCTAGAGAAAGAATTGATAACTAAAAATAAGTAAGATATAGTTTTTTTTTAATATCCACATATCTTTTTGTCAAATGCTGCCTTCCATAATATGAGAAGGTAGGAAAAGTGGGAAATAGCTTGGAATTTTGATGTAGCAAATAAATAAATTTTGAAATAAAGGAACAAATAAATAAAATTTTTAAAGATTAATCTCACAAAGTTTTTATAGAAATGAGACATTAGGCATATGAGTCATTAGGCATATTGGTCTCCTTTTGGGGTAATATTAAGATCAACAATTTTCCCCAACCATTTGAAATTTTCCTCTCTTGATTTCTCAAAAATCAGTCCCTCGATTTCCCTTAAAATTAAGTCATCTCCCAAATGAACCTTCTTCATCACTTGACTGGTCCAGCTGTTCTTGACTGACATCTTTGTTTTATTTAGTTACATTTCTACTTCCTTATATGGAAGGGTCTTTAATGTCAGAGTCTAAATATGGTGGTACCATTGTCATTAAAAGGATGAATGACTTGCTATAGGATTTAGATATTTTCAATTGTTTCATTTATTAGTTGTATTCCTTCCAGTTTCATTTTTAGATATGCTCAGGATAATGTCTTACTTAATTCTTTCATTAAACTTAGGTTCACCTCTATTGCCTTTCACTGTTTTATGAGGTGCTACTATTCATAATCTTCCTCAGAAAGATATTACAAATGCATAATCTATTCTAAACTGGTTTTGTCCTTGGTTGCCATTTATCTCTGTTTGGAAAGGAGATCAAGGTTTTACTAGGTGAGGAATGTGATGCAAACAGAGTTCAGTGACTTGCCCAGGGTCACATATCTGGTAAAGTTCTGAAGCCAGATATGAACTCAGGAAGATGAGTCCTGCCCAGCATTATATACACTGTGCCATCTAGCTGCCCAATTTTTTTCCACAAAATTTTCATTCATTCATTCTTCATTCATTTATTGGATAATCTGAGTTCCATTCTGTCTCTGTTACTGACTTGTGCCATGACCTTTGGGCAAATTAATTCACTTCCTGGAATCTCAGATCCTTAAACTATAAAATGAGAAAGTCGGATTAGGTGACTAATTTCTAAATTGTTTTACACTAGATGACTTCCTCAATCCCTCTATGATTCTATGATTTCCTTATTGAATTTTCCAAATAAAAACTTTCCTGCAAAGAGAAGACACCACACAGATCATAAATGTTCCCAGATTCCCTCAAAAATCTTCAGATAATCCCATTGGGGCAGGCATGGTTCTCTCTGTCCAATCTCCACATACTTTTTGCAAATGAAGCATGAGTCATTGCCAGTGTCAGCTGTGAAGAAATAAATAGATAAATGAAAAACCTTTTTTTCTCCTTTCCAGAGAAACTACCAAGACCAATGATAGCCAGATAATTTTAGGCACCTGAGAACATACACCTGATATCCTGGGGGTCTCCACAAAGCCCTGCATACATTCCTGGCATTGTCAAACCTCACAAAGGGTTTAAGAAAACCAGAAAAAAAGAGTACTCACATGAGAACTGAACAGAATTTTGCCATTTTCTGAGCCATGACAAAATGTGACCAATTTCTGAGCCTGTCCATTTACACCACTCTAACTGGTGGTAGTCCCAGCTCCTGAATCAGTGCACTTACTGAGCATCCAAATTTCTAAAAGAGAAACTAGTGGAACTCAAGGATAAAATAGATAGAAAAACTATACTAGTGGGAGACCTGAACTTTCCTCTATCAGAACTAGATAAATCAAACCAAAAAATAAATAAGAAAGAGGTAAGAGAAGTGAATGAAATCTTAGAAAAATTAGAGTTAGTAGATATGTGGAAAAAAATAAATAGGGACATAAAGAAATATACTTTCTTTTCAGCAGCACATAGTACATTCACAAAGATCGACCATGTACAAGGGAATAAAAACATTGCAAACAAGTGCAAAAGAGCAGAAATAATAAATGCAACCTTCTCAGACCACAATGTAATGAAAAGAATTAGTAAGGGTACATGGAGAGGCAAATCAAAAATTAATTGGAAATTAAACAATACGATTCTCCAAAATCAGTTAAAGGACAAATCATATAAACAATAAATAATTTCATTAAAGAAAATGACAGTAATGAGACATCCTTTCAAAATCTATGGGATGTAGCCAGTATACTTACTGATTAGAGTAGGTGAAGAAATTTATACATTTTGGGAGTCAGGAATGGGGCAGACCTCTTGTTTCTAAAGTGAGATGGCACAGTAGATATAGTGCTGAGCCTGGAGTCAGGATTCTTTCTTAGGTACTTACTAGCTATGTGATCCTGGACGAGTCACTTAACTCTTGCCTCAGTTTCCTCAACTGTAAAATGGAAATAATAACATCTATCTCATGAGGCTGCTATGAGGATCAAATGAGATTATATTTGTAAAAAAAAACCTATTACACAATGCTACATAAATATATAAATAATATATAAATATAAATGACTATATAGCAAATGCTAAATAAATACTCATTTCCTTCTCTGCTTCCCATAGATGGTGACAATTTTGCTTTGGCAATGTGATTACAAAAGTATAAATGAAAATAATAAGTATTACAGAGACAGTATTATTATCCCTAGTTTGCACATGAGGGAATTGAGGCTTTAAAGAAATGAGGTAATTTCCTTAGGGTCATATAACTAGTCATGTTATTCTCATTTGAGATACCATACATCTATGAAAATATTAGTTTGGACAGTTAGGTGGTACAGTGGATAGAGTGCCAGGTTTGGAGTCAGGAAGACTCATCTCCTTAAAGTTCAAATCTAGCCGCAGACACTTACTAACTGTGTGACCTTGGGCAAGTCACTTAACCTTGTTTGTCTCAATTTCTTCTGGAGGAGGAAATGGCAAATCACCTCAGCATCTTGGCCATGAAAACCCCAAATAGGATCATGAAGAGTTGGATAAGACTTAAAACCACTGAACAACACAGTATTTTTCAGGTAACCCTTCCCAAAACAACAAGAGACCAACAATGTACCTTTAGGCAAAGAGTTAGACATGATTTAGCAAACAAGACAATGGGAACTATAGCTGCAGATAGCAAATAAGGAAGAAGAAACAGAGAAGAACATTTCACTTTCCTCTATCATGTGACTTCCTCCCCCTCCACCCCTGCTCCTGTTGTCTAACATGGAAAACTTTCATTTCTGAGTTCTTCTTTTTAAGCTGACTGGGTTTTGGTAAGGCACACTGTCCACATGTTAGCCAAAGAAGTGAGATTCCTACTCATGATTGGCAGAACAGCTCCAAGATTTGGGGATCATTGTCCACGCAGGCTTTGCAGTCTCAGAATCATCATATTGGTTGTCTTTGCTCTGAACTGGTTTTTGAAATATTAGAAAGACAAATTTTAAGCCTCTTTCAGAAATACACTTAAAAAAATAAGGTAGAGATTGGATAAACACACAGGTAGCTAGAGCCAGAAGGAGACAGAGACGAAGAGAGATAAAAAGGTGATAACAGAGAGAAGCAGAAAGAAACAGAGACACAAAGGAGAGGCAGAGAGAAAGAGATTCTAGAAAAAGTGTTCCCACACTGTCTCTGCCAGGTTGGGTGACCCAGAGAAGGGTGCAGCCAGTAATTACCAGCATTTCCCTCAGGACATTGGAATTTGGGACAGTCTCTCTTTCACAGTCAGCCAGGTTACACACCACCTGATTGAGAAAAAGTGCCTGTGGGATGGGGTAAGTTAGGATGACTCCTTGAATGGACTTCTACTGATTAATATGGAATGGAAGGACCTGACATCACAGAATATCAGAACTGGAAGGGGTCTCTAAGGCCATCTAATCCACCCCAAAACTGATCAAGGATCCGTTCTTCATCTTTGTAGAGGCAGCCAAAACCTCAAATACATACTAGCTATATGACCTTGGGTGAGTCACTTCACTGCTTTTTGCCTAGGTTTCTTCATATGTAAAATAAAGATAAGAATAGCACCTATCTCCCATGATTATCATGAGGATCAAATGAGATAATAATTATAAAGCACTTAGTATAGTGCCTGGTACACAAAAAGTTTCATATGAATGCTAACTATTATTATTAATGTTTGCTTAAAGATTTAAAGTGAGATGGTCTCTGCTACCTCCTGAGGTAGCCCATTCTCCTTTTAGAAAACTAAATATGTTAGAAGGGTTTTTTTCTGGATTTCAATCCAAAATTGGTCTCTTTGTGACTTCTCCCCATTCTTCATTGTTCTTTTTTCTGGGGCTAAGCAACATGACTAATTTTTCTCTTTCCCCTTCTTATTATAGGAGAGGTCCCACAAATGACTCTTTGTAAATTTATAAAAGAAAGGAACCAAAAGAATCCTGTCTTCATGGACTTCCAGGCTAATCAAAGGAGACAGGCAAAGATTTTCTATAAAAGTAAATCCAAATCAATATTTCTTAAGGCCCTGTAGACACCAGCATAATTTTTAGGGTTGGTAAAGCACTTGTTCTCCCATATCCTTCTTTATAATTGTCAAACAAGAAGCTTCCCCAATGTGTATAGCATGTGCTTAGTTGACACTATCCAATTCCATGACCTCTCTGCTATTGATTACCACAAAAGTTTAAAGTCAAAAAATGTTTTAAATTTTTTAAGGGGGCAATATGCTATTTTGAGTCTTGTTTTCTAAACTTTGAGAACACTGTTGGATGATGTAAACCTTAAAATTTCTTAGACTTACGAATGTTGGAAATTTCCCCATTGGGAAATTTCATACTTGGAAAAAATTTCCTACTGATAGTAAGAACTCTATTGGAATGGGAAACCCCTTGGCATGGGAGGATCCTTCTCCTCCCTACTTAAGACTACTTTAGGACAGAAACCTTTTGCTAAACAATGGAAAGGGCTTTGACCTATGCTTAAGCATAGAACAGGAAGTTCTTTGAGTCATGATTGATTTTAGAATTGATACAATAGAGATACTTGGAATGACAGAACCAGGTCTTGGAAACTACAATCTCCACCCTACTCAGAGTAACAGGATTTAGGAAGGGCTGCAGCAAAGATCAAGATTTAATTATTTGAGAATATGACCTTCAACAGACATGTGCAAAGGGGGCAGACCTCTGGGCGGTCCTGGTTTAAGCTAGAGCCACCATTGGCACAGAGGAGAAAAAGAGGTTGATGCTCTGAAGGAGGTCTGAGAGGAGGGAGGTCCTGGAGAGAGAGTCCTGGAGAGGTCTTGAAGGAGGCTGTGGAAGGAGAACTCAGGAGGAGTCAGTAGGAGAATTCTCTGGAAACATTTCTTGAAAGGAGGCTCTCTTGAAGGTGGAGCCTGAGATTGGCATGAGAAGCCTTACCTAGAGAGATCTTGGGTGAGTGATAAAACCAACTGACTGATTTATCTCTTAGGACTGAGGTCCAGGCCTTATTGGCTTGAAACCCTTCATTCTTATTCCTTTCTTACTTTCTCTCTTTTTCTATTGATTAATCAGTGTATTATAAATTAAATTTCTCTATAAAACCCAGTTGGCTTGGGCATATTCATAAATTGGGAATATATTCCCTGGCAACCATCTTATATTTATATAAAACCAAGACACAGTAGAAAACATATTTCAGTGGTCAGAATTGTTATATATTTCCCTTGCTCCCATTTTAATTATCACATTTTATGGCTCCCACTCTCTTATCTACAACTATTTAATGCTCAAAACTATTTTAAATCTAACAGTTTATTTTAAATCTAACAATGAACAGAATTTTTTTACTCATAACTAAACACACATAGACACACACAGACAAAGAAAAAAACAACTGGGAACAACACACCACACTAGGAAGAACACCCTGGTACCGTCTCTACCACCCTGTGCCTACACCAGTTCCCTTCCAATTTAGCAGAGTGTTTAGAAAATGGGAGGATCCAAATTCTATATCATTTCAATCTATTCATAGATTCTGACTGACAACTGGTTTCTATAATTAAAATATTGGCCAAGCTGATCAAAAACCAAGATATTGGCAACCCTATTTATTACAAATTTCTAAAGATGGCTCAGTTTGGTCCATTTTTAGCCTAGTCGGCTTTCCATCATGTAGCACTTATAGGTTTAGCATATCATTGCTTCTTCTCTAACCCTTTTCCCTTGGAAGCCATTAAGAAAATGTCTGATAGTGTCCTAGAGACACTATATCCTTTATCAGATAGAAAATGAGGTTATTCTTTTCATTATTCAAATGTTGGTGACAGAAAGGTTAGAACCAGAAAGACTACTGGTAAGAGCTCTTGGACTAGATGTAGGGCTTTTCTCAGCTCCCTGCTCGAAGAGGAAGTATCTCTAATACTCTATTGTCTAGATTCTGCCTAGATTCATATAATCTATAATCCATTCATATGTCTACTATCTAGATTCATATCTCTCCCATAGTATAGAAAATGTGAGGAGGGGGAAGAAATTATCCCCCCTATCCTGATTTGGACAAAAGAATAGAATTGTTCAGGATGCCTCCTGACAATTTATTTTCAGCTTCAGAATTGCTCGTGGCAGAATACCTTAAATTTATGTTAATTTACTTTTACCAGCCTACAAATCTGTACATAATTGGAAGAAGAGGGAAAAACAAGAGACAGAGAATTCATAGAATCCCAAAGCTAAAGCTCAAAGGGCTCAGAGGAAAGCCAGTCCAACAGATGAGAAGTTAAACCCAAGGGAGCTAAATGACTTACCCAAAGATATATAAGCACTACCTTCTGAGGCAGGGTTGATCACAGGTCCTCTGACTTCACAGCCAAGAATCTTTCTGCTTTACCACCTGCTTATGCAGAGTGGAAAGGAACTGAGGAGAAAGCATACAATGTGGTATCCTATACTTACCTAGGAATAATCCTGTCTAGAATCATGTTAGGAAAGTTGAATAAGTGACTAAGCTGAACACTATTCTTTTCAGGCATATCCCTCCCATCTTATTGACTTTCTTTCTCTTGAAGTTGAAAAACGGGTCTCATTTCTTTTTTTCTTAAACCCTTACCTTCTGTCTTGGAATCAATACTGTGTATTGGTTCTAAGGCAGAATAGTAGTAAGGGCTAGGCAATGGGGGTTAAATGACTTGCCCAGGGTCACACAGCTGGGAAGTGTGAGACCAGATTTGAACCTAGGACCTCCCATGGACAGGCCTCCCTCATTTCCAACAATGCTGATGAAAAACAGCTTCCCATGCCCTTGAATTACTGAAGTCTTCATTAGAGTCAATAGTCTTTGGTGACTTTCTGATTATATATTATCCTAAAGAAAATAGATAAACGCCTATAAAAATATACAAGTGTGTACACAAGAGCCAATTGTAAAATTTCTAGAGTGAGCATTACTCCTCAGAAGCCAGTTACAAATCAGGGTATGATTCATGGTTTTGTTGATTGTCTACAAAGACAAACAAAGGGTTAATACTTCAGGTTATAACTTAAAAGGGGAAGGGAACAGCTAGGTGGCTCAGTAAACTAAGATCCAGGCCTACATTCCCTAACAAACAGTTTTCAGATGAAGAAATCAAAGCTGTCAATAACATATGAAAAAATTTTCCAAATCACTCTTGATTAGAGAAATGCAAATTAAAACATCTCTGAGATGCCACCTCACACCTATCAAATTGGCCAAAATAATAGAAAAGGAAAGTGATAAATGTGGGAGGGGATGTGTCGAAATTGGGACACTAATACATTATCAGTAGTTATGAACTGATCCAACCATTCTGGAGGTCAATTTGGAACAATGTCCAAAAGGCTATGAAACAGTGAATACTCTTTCATCTAGTAATACCAAAATAGGTCTGTGTCCCAAAAAAGATTAAAAAAAAAAAGAGTAAGGGACCTACTTGTACAAAAATAATTATAGAAAACCTTTTTTGTGATGGCAAAGAATTGGAAATTAAAGGGATGTTCATCAATTAGGGAATGGCTAAACAAATTTTTGTCTGTGGTGGTAATGGAGTACTATTTTGCTATAAGAAATGATGAACAAGATGATTTCAGAAAGAACTGGAAAGACCTACCTGAACTGATGCAGAGTTAAATAAGCAGAACCAGGAAAACATCATACACAAAAATAGCAATGTTGTAGAATAATCAACTATGAAAAACTTAGCTACTCCCAGCAATACAATGACCCAGGACAATTCTGAAGGACTTATGTCAAAGACTGCTATTCACCTTTGTAAAAATGGAGATTTGCACCCCAGACTTCAATCCCCAGAAGCCCTTGGTACTTCCCAGAATTCCCTATAATCTCACCTGAGTCCTCACCTGAGTGTGAAAACACAATTTTTATTTAAAGGGCTCTCTGCCTCCCTCTTCTTCCGCTTCTAAGCACACGTGTCTCTCTACCTGGCATGCAAGATGTAGAGTTAGTGGCTATGAATGGGCTATTCAGCCCTAAGCATGTGCTTTACTTATTTCGTATTTTCTTATTTCCTTGATTTCTAATCATCTTAATAAACCTCATAAAATATAATACTTT
This sequence comes from Monodelphis domestica, assembly GCF_027887165.1. Lineage (NCBI taxonomy): Eukaryota > Metazoa > Chordata > Mammalia > Didelphimorphia > Didelphidae > Monodelphis > Monodelphis domestica. The sequence continues at coordinate 214,661,301 of NC_077229.1, read as the reverse complement.
TAGTAGAGAAACTAATTTAACTGTTACACCTCCAGAGAAAGAACTGTTGGAGTTGGAAAGCAGATCAAAGTATATCACCTTTCACTCACATTTATTTGGATTTTTATTTGTAGTGTTGGTTATATATGATTATTCTCTTTAAAAATGAACACCATGGAAATGTTTTACATGACAATACATGTATAACTCAGATCAAATTGATTACCATCTCTTCAAGGGGGAGGCAAGGGATGGAGAGAGATAATTGTATCATATACATTCAGAAAACTTACATAGAAAATTATTACATGTAATTAGTAAAATAAAATATATTTTTTAAAAAGAGCCAGGCCTAGAGATGGGAGTTCCTAGATTCAAATCTGGCCTCATCCACTTCCTAGCTGTGTGACCCTGGGCAAGTCACTTAACTCCCATTATTCCTATCTTAGAAACAATATACAATATTGATTGTAAGAGGAAGGTAAGAGTTTGAAAACAAAAATGTGTGTACATATATTTTTTTCCATAGAGTCCAGTTATTAAACATTTACCGGCATATCCTTAAAAATATTTTAATATCATCCTTCCTCTGAATGCCACTAAAGAATCATAACTAATGTTTCCTCTTCCACTATCAATCATTAAACCAGAGCACCAACTATGGATTCAGCACTGTGGCGGACACAGAGATCCGTCCCCACCAAAAAATAAAAATAAAACTTACCTCATGAACCTGGATCTCAAGATGCTTATAATCTAGCTTCAGAGATAAGCATTCTTCATTCCCAGTTCACATACTACTTTTCCCTAATTCCCTGAGTGATGCTGCTTTCTTCTTTCTCTCGAAATTCTCATATATTTAGTATCATTCTACCTGTTGTATTAAAGAATAAAATGTAAAATCCTTGAAGATTGGAACTTTTATTTTTATCTTTGGGATCTCACTACTTAGCATAGTTCCTGGCACATAGCAAGCACTTAAAGAATGTTCTTGAAATTAATTAACTCCTTAAATATTTGTTGTTTCTACTATTTGTAACAGGCAACTAAGTGACACAAAGGATAAAATGCAGGGTCTCACGTAGACTCATCTCTCTAGGTTCAAATCTTGCCTCAAACACTAGCTGTGTGACTCTGAACAAGTAACTTAACCCTATTTGCCTCAGTTTCCTCATATTTAAAATAAGCTAGAAAAGGAAATGGCCAACCACTCCAGTATCTTTGCCAAAAAAAAAAAAACTCCAAATGGAGTCATGAAGAGATGGACACCACTGTAATGACTCAACAACACCAATAATTCAATTTGAAAGGCAAATATAAGAAGCTGGATGAAATCCTGGATGGAAAACCAACCTTGTAGTCATAAAGATAAATGTTCAAAGCCTGCCGGAAAAATACTATCTGCACAACTCCTAACCTCTCAGGGCATTAAGTAATTCTCTAAGACCATAAGTTGTAGAACTGCAGATGATTTGTTTTGGTAGGATAAGCTTCCTGGCACTGGAATATGATGCCTACTGACAACAGATTATATTCTCAAGAAAATTCTATCCTCTTGAGGATAAAACATGTAAACAGATTTGGCATTTCTCTCTTTCACAATATGAAGTCACTGAGGAGAGGGAGGGAGGGGGTAGGGAGAGAGAGAGAGAGAGACAGACAGAGACAGAGACAGAGACACAGAGAGACAGAGAGAGAGAGAGAGAGAGAGAGAAAGAGAGAGAGAGAGGGAAAGGGGGAAGGAGAGAGGGGGGGGGAGAGAGAGAGAGAGAGAGACTTAAATCAGCAAAGGTAACCCAGAAAGCTTTTTGAAAGAGGTGGTATTTGAGCTAAACTTTGAAAGAAGAAAGGAAAGTACATCCCAGACTGGGGAAATGGTCTGTGCTAATGTATAGAGGTGGGAGATTGTATGTTACATTCAGGGAAAATCCAGTAGTCCGATCTATTTAGTGAAAAGAGTGAATGAATAAGAGTAAAGCAGGATTTCATTTTACATGACCAATATGTTATAAGACCCTTTGCATAAGATGAAAATCACACATAATAACAAACCCTATTGTTTAATAAATATTTCTTATATGAGCATATATAGGCACTTTATTATTTTTCTTAGGTTTGTCAGAGTTACTAGCATCACTACTCTTATATTTTGTGGGCATTATTAACAACTAAAGCAATTTAAAATTTTTTATATGAGGTGATACAAAGTGAAGTGAGAATAACCAGAAGAACATTGTATACAGTAACAACAACAATGCATGATGATCAACTGTGAATGACTTAGCTATTATTAGCAAGTTAAAGATCTGGGACCACTCTGAGGGGCTCACTTGAAAAAGGAAGATATTAACTTTTTGGAAGAGGTGGTATGTGAGCTGAACTTTGAAAGAAGAGAACAGAGTCTAAATGATTGAAACATACAGTTCTTCACTTTATTTCTTCTATGAATCTTTCTCTAGTGTAAGCAATAGGTGTTTCATTTCACAAGATGATGAATAGTGAAACGTATTATATGATAATATGTGGACAACCCATAGCCAAAAAAACCACTAAATAGTGTTCATGAAAGAAAGAGAAGCACTTCCCTGATGCAGACATAACTTGTTACAAGCAAGCGCTCCAAAGACTGATTCTGGAGCTAATATTTGGTGCAAAATAATGTAATGACTCACACTAACTTAGAGCGAGAATGAGCATGACTGGGCACACTGCTGTGAGACTTTATGCCACTTAGGAAAATGTTGAGAATTTAGCATGTTAATTAAAATTTTTATTTTACATGATTTTCTACATTTTTTAATTGCCGATCACATATCTGAATTCACATGTGTTGAATTCAGGTAAAACGAGGCCCTACTGTTAACATGAAATTAGAGTAGAAAGGTAGTTTGGTGTCAGCTTGGAGAAGGACTTAAAATAGAGGTTGAGGAGTTTATATTTTATCCTGGAGGCAATACGAAGCCACCAAAGGATTTCAAGCAAAGGAGTGGCAGACTCAGACATAAAAAAATGTAGAATAAGATGGTATACAATTAAGTGATTTCTTCTATGTTGGTCTCAGCTTCTTCATCCATAAATCAAGAGACTTGGATTAGTCATCTCTAAATTCCTTTTCGTTTCTAACATTCTATGCATCTAAAACCACAACTTAGTGTGGTAAACTATAGGAGAGAGTCCATGGCTGAAATATAGCTATCCCAAGAGGCTACTAAATGGCATGTCCTTGGTGATTTGTGAGGCAAACTGCGTGTTTGGCAATTATAGAAATGAGGGAGCAGAGATGGTTTATTGAGCATAAAATTTCTATCTTTGGCACACTAGGAATTTCCCTGAGTGCCTTGGTGGAATTTAGTCCAATCCTAGGGCCAGAAACATCTCGGGTACCACATGTGCACTGTAGCCTTGGTAAAAACTATCAGCGAAAGGACTGTGGTTTCCGGGACTTCCAGATGCCCGGGTTATGGAATAGAAGGTAGGAGAAAGGAAGACAACAGAGCTCTCTTTGCCTCTGCTTCTGGAAATGTTGACCTCTGGAGGAGAGAAAAGGTTGTAGGGTCTCTGCTGTTCTCTACTGCACTCACTTCTCATCAGCCTCTTGCTTAAATAATCAAACGTATATTGGTAAGCAATGGGGAGGCTGAATCCCTCTATTGTTAAAGCAGTTTGCTAGAAATAATTAATTTAATTTTAAGATTATGCTATTCTCATGTCTCATCATGATGTAAAAGGTGATCCTGAGTCCTGAAATGCTATGGAAGCAAACCACAAACTTTGGCAGGACCCACCTAGTATACTGAGAATGGACCTACCTTTGGAAAGGAGGCTCACATCAGAGATTCAACTTAGCTAAATCTGATTAACTAGAGTGTCACTAACAAAAGGCTATCTGCTAAGCGAATAATTCTTCTTTCCTTCTTTTCTACCTATTTCCCTCCCTCTCTCTTTTTCTCTCTTATTAAATTTTTTTTAAAGCTTCACCTTCTGTTTTAGAATCAGTACTAATTATTGGTTCCAAGGAAGGAGCGCAGTAAGGGTTAGGCAACTGGAGTTAAGTAACTTGCCCAGGGTCACACAGCTAGAAAGTATTTGAAGTCATATTTGAACCTAGGACCTTCCACCTCCAGGCCTGGCTCTCTATCCAATGAGCCACTTAGCTTTCCCCTCCCTCTTTCTTTTTTCCCTTTCTTTGCCACTTCCTTCTCTCTTCCCCTTCCTCCTCACCCCTCTTTCTTTCTATCCCTCATCTTTCTTTTTCTTCCCTTCCAACCTCTCTTCTCTCTTTTCTTTACTTTCTTCCTTCTTTCCTTCCTTTTCCCTCTACCTTCTTCCCTCCATCTTTCTCTCTTAAATCTCTTCTTTCCTTACTTTTTTCCTTCTTTTTTAAAAAAAATCTTTGTCTTCTATCTTAGAATTGATACTAATTATTGATTCCTAGACAGAACAGTAAGGATTTAGGCAATTAAGATTAAATGATTTGCCCAGGAAGTATCTAGGACAAGATTTGAATCCAGATTGTCCCTACTCCAAGCCTGGCTCTCTATCCACTGTGCTACCCAGGCGCCCCTCTTTCTTTATTTCTTCAGCAATTCATGAAGATTGTCTATTAAGGTACAGAGTTGGGATTACATTCTATGTTGGAGGAGAGTTTCCACACTAAGAAAATCATGGTACCTCTGAGGTATTAAAGCATTAACATTATTCTCTTGGAGTTAGATTCTTGTGTATACTGGGGAAATTTACTCAAAACTCTTCAAATTATCCCATGCATTAATAATTAATAAAAAAAGCTTGATAATCCTTATTAAACTCAATTATTAATATTAATACTTCATCTTCCCTTCTTACTATATTATCTACTTCTAGGCACAAATAAGTCAAGTTTCATTTTACCTGCTCCTCTAGATTTTTAAATCCATCAATAGCCATGAGAAAGCGATTTTGCATTTTATTCCTTCCCTCCGTTTTCCCAGTTCTGGGAAATAATATTAGGGCCTTCTCCTTAGCCTCATCTCCTCTTGGAAATCATGCTTGTTTGCCTCCTTATTTTATCAGCTTCCGTACCATGAAGAGCTATGCTTTTGGCACATTACTTAAGATAAATAGGGTTGGGCCCTGGTTAAGTATTTACAGAAAAATCTCTAAGGAAAACAGAGGGTGGTGGTTTAAAATGTGGTGCTCCACTTTCTGAGCCAGTATCAAAGGAGCCACTGTTGTGGGCCTGGCACAGCTATATTTGGAGAGGGGCACAGGGTTCTTTGCAAACTTAATAATACTTTGTGGGAACTGAGGTTTCTGGGGATCCCCTGGAACAGAAAGGAGGGGCAGTCAAATTCCAGTTGGGGTGGTACCAATATTTTCCAACCTCAATCTCCCTTAACAATGTTCAGTTCTTTAAAATACTTTGCCAACGGTTAAGATTAGCTGCCAGGAAATAATTTCTGGAGCCCATGGCTATCTTTCTGGATCAGAATGTATCAGCCAAAGAGATTCAAAGGTGGAAGAGAGATTCTTCATCTTAGAGGAAAGGAAACCTGGACTTGGGAAGGGGATATGACTTCTCCACGGTCACACAAAAGCAGGTCCAGCATTAGCCCCTAAATTTCATGACCCCATCTAGTATTCTTTTCTTTATACTACAGTTTAGAAAGAACATATTCTTTCCATTGAGACTTAGCATCACTGGAATGCTCCTTGGAGGTGATCTAATCCAGTGTTCTGACTTTTTCAGAAGAGGGAACAGGCCTAGAGAGATAAAGCAAATTACATAAAATTATAGAGGTCAAATTTGAACCCAAACCCTCCAACTAAAAACCCAGAACACTTTACAGTTTTCTAGAACCTCATGGATACCCTAACTAGAACATATGCATTTCAGAAGTTTATATCTAATAGAAAGGATGGGACCTATTGTTACCCTTCACCCCCTTAATTGATGAATAGTAGACTTAAGGATATCAAGTGTGCAAGAAAGGATTTTGAAAGCATTCAGTGACCATCTCTCCTAAAAATGGAACCTTGTTTGTCATGTGTTCACTATGCAAAATGTACCATCCTGAGGTACAGATTTTAACTTGGTGTATCATGTGAGATATGAGTCTATGCCTAGTTTCTGCCATATTGTTTTCCAGTTTGCCAGCAGTTTTTGTCAAATAGTGAGTTCTTCCCCCAATAGCTTGGATCTTTGAGTTTATAAAACACTAGATTACTATACTCATTAACTACTGAATGTTGATTTCCTAACAGATTCCATCGATCCACACCCCTATTTCTTAACCAGTTCCAGATTGTTTTGAAGATTATTACTGCTCTATAGGATACTTTGAGATCTTGAGCTAAGCATTTTAAGATGAGACAATCAGCAATGAAAAAGAAAATAACTTCCCAGGATGAGCTTTCAAGGATACCTTAGGGCTTTAAGAAATACAGCTGGGGAAAGGGAATGACTGAGTCTTGCATTGCATGTCATGGGTAGGAGATTACATTAGGAGGCCAAAAACCTCATCTCTAGCTTTATCACTAGTCTTGCTCCTAGAACAGAGGTAAGCCATTTACCCTACTTAAGAATAAAGGACTGCTCTACTTAAAATATAGATATGAAAGCACAATTGATAGAACAGAGTTAAATGCCATAGAATTCCCAAAAGTTAGAGGTCAAAGATATCATCTATTCAAACCCCATGTTTTGCAGATAAGGAAGTTGAGAGACTTAACTCTTGAGAGAGACTTTACCAGGTCCTCAGGTTTACCTAGGCCTAAGGACTAACTCTCCTGCCCAGGTTGAGCCAGGGGCCAGGAGTAAATTACTTAGTGCTTAGGCTACATATCTTACCTTATCCTCTCTCTGTTTTTCTTATTTCACTCTTTCTACATTTTGTAAATAAATTGTAAATAAATCCCTTGGGAATATATTAAATTCCTGGCAACCAAACTCTTAAATAATCCAGTCCAATCCTTTTAAAATTAACCCCTTTTCCCCCTTACAATAGAGAATCAACAGACTCATAGTACAGATTGAGGCATATTTTCTTCAATTTTTATTTTTCTTTCTTTTTTTCTTGAACAAGGCTAATGCGGAAATTTATTTTATATATCTATACATTTTTTCAATTGATTTCATTTTTCTTCCCTTCTCAATAAGAGAGGTAAAAAAGGAGAAAGGAAAGAATTTAGAACTTAAAAACTTTTTTTAATTGAATTTTGTTTAAAACAGCTTAGATATTTTACCCTTTCCACTATACATTCTGCCTACCCTTTAATTCTGGGCAGTCTCTGACATGAAGTTCTGGAACTAGGATTATGTTTCTCTGACTCATCTCTCTTATATTCCCCTTCTCCTCTATGAACATAGCAAGTGCTCAATAATTAGTTGGTTGTTGACTAAACAAGAGGTAAGATTTTTTTCCAACAAAATGGGCTGGGTTATATTGAAAACTATAGTGACACCCAGGTAGCACAGCAGATAGAGTTCTAATTCTGGAATCAGGTGGACCAGGGTTCAAATCTGACCTTAGATACTTAATAGTTATGTGTTCTTGATCAAGACACTTAACCCCATTTGCCTAGCCCTTTCCCTTCTGTCTTAGAGTTGTTACTAGGACAGAAAGTAAGAGTTAAAAATTTTTAAAAACAGTACCATTCTCCCTATTATTTGCTTATTGCCCCCTGTAAAAGTGGAGATTTGAACCCCAGACTTCAATCCCCAAAAGTCCTTGCTAGTTCCCAGAATTCCCTAAAATCTCACCTGAGTCCTCACCTGGGCCAAGAACACAATTTGTATTTAAACTGACTCTCTACCTACTTTGGGGCTCTCTGCTTCCGCTTCTAAGCACACCCATCTCTCAAGATATAGTAAGTGAAATTGAATGGGCTTACCAGCACTAGAATTTTCTTATTTTTTTATTTCTTAATTCTAATAATCTTTAATAAACATCATAAAATATAATACCCTTATAATACCCCTTAATTTTAATTTTTACAGTTTGGCTTATCACTTCGGTTGTGACGAAATATCCTCAATCTTCTAAATCTTTTCTCTACTGTGACTAAGTTCAGCTTATAATAGTCACTGCCTAGATTTTTTTTAAGCCACGTTTCTCCAAGGCTTTTTAGCAAGCCTCTTGACTCAACTCACTCCTGCCTGCAATCTGGACCTGTTTGATTCAGATCACTCCTGCTCCAGCTGCCCACCTCGGCTCCAGGCCGGCTCTTACTACTGGCTTCTCTCTCGCTCACCTGGCTCAGCTGATCCCAACCCCAGCAACTCTGGCCTTCAACTCAAATGGCTCATTGCCCCAGGCCCAGCCCCAGGACCCAGGCTACTGGCAGCAGATCCAATTTCTTCAGGATCAAAAACCAGCTAGTAAAAAACGGGGGTGATTTTTCTTTAGGCTACGATTAGCCTCCACATGGCAAGGGCCAGGGGATCACAGTGAGGGAGAAAGAGAGAAAGAGGGAAGAGACTTTTCCAAACAGGAACTTATAAGCATGGCTTTAAGAGGATATCTTTTGAGTGCACTGATACTTTTATTTATTTCACCTGAGAGTCAGGGGAAAAATTCAACTCCCTGCAGTTCTTTGGCCCAATTTGAGATTCCAAAATTCCACCCTTACTATGGGGAGGCAGCTAAGCAGCTCAGTGGACTGAGAGCCAGGCCTAGAGACGGGAGGTCCTGAGTTAAAAATCTGGCCTCAGACACTTCCTGGCAGTGTGGCCCTGGGCAAGTCACTTAACACCCCATTGCCCACCCCCTTACCAATCTTCTGCCTTCTGACAATAGGCATCTAAATGGATATATTTTTAAAAGGAACTTTAAAGAGATTGGAGGTTATATTTTTAAGGCTTTTCAGACTCCAATGCTTTATAAAAATCTCTGTGTTCTATTGCATTTTACTGATTGTTTTGTTTAAGATTTAACTTTGTGATTTTAAGTTCATATATTACTACATTCAATACTATTCTGTTACACTGAATAATTTTAATGTACTGGGTTTTAACTACTGTTAAATTCTGTTGCTTTTCCCCTATAACTATACTGAACAAACATTATTGAGTAAGCCCATATAAAAGCAGCTTTTCTATTTTTTACTTTGTAAATTGTCACAAAGAGGATAGATGGACTCCATCAGAAAATTGCTACAATTGTATAACAACCTTTGGAAAATTTAATGAGCTAAATATTGCAAATTGATTTTAAGGATTCTTTAGACATGATTTTTAGAATTTTTCTTAACAATCTCTGGCCATTTTGCCAGCCCCTAACAGGAGGTAATGTCCATTTTAGTAGCTGAAGTGAAATACAAATTTAATCCCCACCCCCACATTTAAAAAAATGTGAATGGAAGCTGGGAAGTTAATCCCAGGGCATTGTAACCCTAGAAGACTCCCCAAAGCAGAGCATCTCTCATTTATAACTCTTCAGCTCACTTTACAGAGGTTTCAGTTTTTCCTAGACTCCTCTGCCACACTTTTGTAATGATATATAGAATTTCTTGATAATGTTCTAGACCCAAAATGAGTTTTACTTTGTTTAAAAAAATATGTTTACCAAGGTTGAAAGATTTGCTATGTCTGTAAAAATTGTGACAAATATCCATCAGTTCATAGGCTTTTAAAAATGCCATACAGCAATTTATGTGAAATGTGATAGTGGGTTTGTTTGTTATTGTAATTAATTGGGCTATTGAGAATTGGGGGATATTGATACCTACATATTTGTACTACTGTTGTTTATTTAAAAAAAACTGTTGCCTTGTAAAATTCATTTGCTTGTACTCACAGTGGATCATGGCCAGATATGAAGAGGAAATGGATCTCATTTCTGGTGAGAAAGCCTTGTATTCTATATTTCCTTAACTGACACAGTGTGTCAATGATTATAGGCTATATTTTAATTTTTTTAATTCTTTTATTATCATATTTTTCTTGCATGTGCAATATACTATTTCAGTTTTTTTATTTTTATATTTGAAGCACATGTCACCAGTATTAAGATTTTCTTTAACTTTTTTGATTTTGCCATAATATAATTTTAAAATATATTTGCCATCATGTCAATACATGCCCCAAAAGCTTGAGACTATAAAAATAATGCCACTAATTGTTAAAAAAAATTATGGGACTTTGCTTGATGAGTCTGTCTGATTCCAGGACAAGATATACAAAAGAGTCATTTCACAGGGCCAAAGAAGCAAAGCTAAACCTGAATTGTGCCAAAAGAGCACACAGGTCATATAATAATAATAAACCAATCCAGGAAGGATTGATGCACTTCTAAGCCAATACAAAGGACTTGAACCTAGTGTGAAGACTCAAGGTTGCAAAGCTTAGCATACGTTAAGATGTAGGCCTTCCTTGTATCCACACCCTTTGTGAAAATACTTACAGACAAGTATCCCAAACTTGGCTCCTAACCTGGCTCCTATAATCTAATCCCTTTTCTGTCTTTCATAGTGTGGCAAACTTTCTGTAGTCTTGGCTACTGACTGGGTAAATGCTTACTTGCTTAGATCATTTTAATTGGGCCCTGATACAAGGACATGTTATAGATTTATTTTTCCTTTACTTAGAATTTTTATATATAAGACTTTGATAGTCTATATTTTCATCCAGAAATTTTCTTTTTTTATTTGGATTTTTCTGATCTTTTTAATTTCTCTTGCCAATTAATTCATATACCTCATAACTCAGCCATGCATCCCTAAATGATCCCTGTGTTTTTCAATCACCTTCTTCACAGGAGAATGTAAAAATATTATTATTTTAAATTGCAAAGTTTAAATTCCTTTTGCGAAGAATTTTAGGTTAAGAAACATGATACCTCTCCAAATCCAGAAACTGAACTGTTTGGAGAAGACACCATGAAGATGCCTCCAGACCACAAGCTGCACGAGAAGATCAAGAATAAACTTTGGGTGTGGTTGATTGAACATTTATTTGTATGTATACTTTCATGCCAAAGGGGACTTCCCCCTAACTGGTTTTTTTGTCAATGCATCTAGCAATTATTGGTTTTGTTCTTTTCCTCTTTTCCTCAAATTATTGTAATCTTTAAGTTGATTATGTTTTCATGATCCTTTTGGGGGAAACCTTTCCCAATAAGAATTAAATGGGGGAAGGTAAAAATGGAGATTTGAACCCCAGACTTCAATCCCCAGAAGTCCTTGCTAGTTCCCAGAATTCCCTAAAATCTCACCTGAGTCCTCACCTGGGCCAAGAACACAATTTGTATTTAAACTGACTCTCTGCCTACTTTGGGGCTCTCTGCTTCTGCTTCTAAGCACACCCATCTCTCAAGATGGAGTAAGTGAAATTGAATGGGCTTACCAGCCCTAGGCTTTTCTTTTTTTTATTTCTTTATTTCTTAATTCTAATAATCTTTAATAAATATAATATATATAAGTAAAATATAATACTTTTAGTAGAGAAACTAATTCTAATTTTTACACCCCATATCCAACCCCCCCCCCAAAACCCAGCTTTTGTCTTACCACTGATAGTGATAATCTGCCATTCTGGCCTGCCTAAAGTATTTAGGGGGCAGCTGGGTAGCTCAATGGATTGAGAGTCAGACCTAGAGATGGGAAGTCCTAGGTTCAAATCTGGCCTCAGACACTTCCCAGATGTGTGACCTTAGGCAAATCACTTAACCCCCATTGCCTAGCCCTTACCACTCTTCTGCCTTGGAACCAATACAGAGTATTGATTCCAAGACAGAAGGTAAGGGTTTAAAAAAATAAATAAATAAAGCATTTGCCATATTTTTAAATGTGTGATTAGATTTTCTCCAACTATTTTCTGGAGCACTTGATTGGTGAGTCACCAAAAGAGAACCTGAAGTGGGAGAAGCTGATAACTTAAACTGGGAAAGGGTGTGTCTCTTAACTGGCCTCAGGGGATGTTTACCATCTCTATTTGCCAATGAGCTAACTACTACAAAAAACAGTGAGCTAGAAAATATTTATTAAGCATTTACCATGTACCATTTTAATGATGCTAAGGACTGGAGATATGAAGAAAGGCAAAAGTATGTATTTGTATTTAAACTGACTCTTGCTCTCAAGAACTCATTCTAACTGGAGAGACAGCATGCAAATTACCAAGTCCCTACAAGATATACAGTATAAATGGAAGGTAATTCCACAGGGAAGGGAATTTCAGCTGGTAAGCTCTGTAAAGTTCTCCTGAAGAAGGTAAGATTTGAATTGAGGTTTTTTTAAACCCTTACTTTATGTCTTAGAATTGATACTAAGTATTGATTCCAAATAGAAGAGCAGTAAGAGCTAGGCAATTAGAGTTTAGTGACTTGCCCAGAGTCACACAATTAGGAAGCATCTGAAGCCAGATTTGAACTCATCTCCAGGCCTTGAATTGAGTCTTAAATTAATATTCAAAGAGGAGAAGGGAGAGCATTTTCTGGCATGGGGCACAGCAAGTATAAGGATATAGAATCAGAAGATGGAGAGTCATGTTTTTTAAACAGTAAGCAGGGCCATGTATTTGGGTCTTAAAGCGCATGAATGGGGAATAAAGTATGAGGAGATTGGAAAGATAGGAAGGGGACAGGTTGTAAAAGACTTTAAATTTCAAATGGAGGACTTTATATTTATCCTTATGATAATAAGAAGCCATTGGAGATTACTGAGTGGGGTGGGTGTGACAGATTTGAGTTTTTAGAATGTCATTTTGGTTGTTGAGTAAAAAGTGGATTAGAGGAGGGAAAGACTTAAGATAGAGAGACCAAGTAAAAAGCTATATCAATCATCTAAATGAGCAGTGATGAGGGCCTGTGTATTGTGAAAATTAAATTTAACTCCCCAGATTGTGAAAATTAAATTAACTCCCCTGTCCATTTTTAGATTTAATCACCAAAGGTGTAAACACCCCATTCATATTTGAGTGGTGGGGGGGTTCTGTGACCCACATGTGCAATAGTGGGTGACGAATCAGAATTCAACTGACTGCCCCTGAGCAGTCCTAAAGCAAAGCTTCATCTGTAATTGGTAGACATAAAATTAAGGGAAGGCACAGGAAGTGACATAAGAGAAAGTGTCTTTAAAAAGAAGTTACAACTTCCTGTGGAGGGAGAATTGTCTGAGATCTTCAGCTGAAGAAGAATCTGCTGACTGGATCTGAGACCCTGCTCCTGGTGAGGCTGTTCTTAAATCTCTTCCTTCAGACTGACATGTGGTTAGTGAAAAGACTGACTCCTTTCCTGGATTTACTGAAAATAAAAAGAGCCTCAGGAGAGACCTACCTCTTGAGAGAGTTTTCCCCGGGTCCTTAGCTTTGCTAAGTCTGGCTGAAACTAACTCTCCCTAGGATCCAGGAGTAAATTACTTAGAGCTTAGACTATATATCTTACCCTATGCTTTCTCTGATTTTCTTACTTCACTCTTTCTATATTTTGTAAATAAATATCTTTGGAATTAATATAAATTCCTGGCAACCCTATTCTCAAATAATCCAGTCTAACCTTTTATAATAAATAATCCCTTTTCCCCCATATAGTATGGATTGTAGTTGTGTGAGGGGAGAAAAAAAGACATAGTAGAGAGATGCCTTAAAGGCAGAAACAAGACATGGCAAGAGACTGGGTATGAGTTGAGCATGAGTAGTTGAGTAGTTATCATACTGAGCATAGGTGAACATGAAATGATTTGGAGAATAAATGGTGGTGCCACTGACAGTAATGGGAAATATGAGAAGAGGGGAGGATTGGGGGTGGGGAAGACTATAATGAGCTATGTTTTGGAAATATTATGTTTGAGGTACCCACAAGACATCCAATTTGAGACATCTAAAAGATAATTGGTGATGTGAGAATTGGGCTTAGGAAAGAGGTTTGGGATGGTTATAGAGATCTGGAAATCATGTTCAGAGATTTTAAATGAACCCATAGAAGCTAAGGCCACCAAGCAAGACAGACAGAGTGAGGAGGGATAAGGACAGAACTTTGGGAGATACTCATTGTTAGCAGGCATGACTTGGATGAAGAACCAGCAAGAAATTAAAGAGTGGTCAAACAAGTGAGAGAAGAACTATGAAAAGAAAATCTAGACAGAAAAAAGTATCAAAAGAGGAGAACGAGGGGGCAGCTGGGTAGCTTAGTGGATTGAGTGTCAGGCCTAGAGATGGGAGGTCCTAGGTTCAAATCTGGCCTCAGACATTTCCCAGCTGTGTGACCCTGGGCAACTCACTTGACCCCCATTGCCTAGCCCTGACCACTCTTCTGCCTTGGAGCCAATACCCAGTATTGACTCCAAGACGGAAGGTAAAGGTTTTTAAAAAAAAAAAAGAGGAGAACGTGATCAACAATGCCTCAGACCTCAAAAAGGTCAAAAAAGATGAGGACTAATAAAAAAGAAAAAACATTCGAATTGGCTATTGAGGGATCACTGGTAACTTTGAAGAGAGCAGTTTCAACTGATGTTGTTAGTCAGAAAAAGGAATGAAGATGGTTAAAAGTGAGAGGAGCTAAAAAGGAAGTACTGAATGTAAATGGCTTTCTCAAGGGTTTAAGCCAAGGGAAAAATGAGATAATAATGCTGTATTATTAATATTTCAACACTTTGAGAATGTGTGGTTTCATTGATAAGGGATACTCCTTCCATTAATGTAGATCTCAACCTGTTTGATGGTCTTTGTGAGCTTCTATGGCCAAAAAATTAACCACCTCTTTGCCAACCTGGTGATGAGCCTTCCTCTGAATTAGCTAATCTAGTTCTCAGATGATAATCGTAACATTTCTATAGTGCTTTATGGATTACAAAGTACATACTGGGAGTAGGGAATTTTTCAGCTGAACACTTTGAGAAAGCCTTCAACACTACCTTTCCTCTCACTTGCTTCTAAACCCTTTACAATCCAGTTTCTCACCTTATTAAACTGAAATTGATAACAAATGCCCTTTTCTCAATCTTCATTCTTCTTTATCTCTCTGTGGCCTTTCCACTGTTAATCACTTTCTTTTCCTGAATACTTTCTCCTCTCTAAATTTTCATGGCACCACTCTCATAGTGTCCCTACCAGCTGTCTGAATCTATTTCTCTGTTTTCCCTCCTGTTCTTCATTCATGTTATGTCCACTAACTATGGGTATCTCCAAAAGGTTCTGCCTAGGACTCTTTTCTCTATATTCTATCTCACTTGGTGAGATAGTATATCATCAGCTTCCATTATTATCTTTCTAAATATGATTCACAGAAACTCTCTCTTCCTCCCTCCCTCTCTCCCTCTACCCCTCCCTCTCCCTGTCTGTCTCCCTCTCTCTCTCCCATCCTCCCAGCTCCAGTCCCATATCACCAAGTGCCTATTAGACATCTTGAACTGACTGTGTTATAAACTTAACATGTTTCAAAAAGAACTCATTATAATCTTTAAAAAAAACACTCCCTCTTATTATTAATTAATCAATTGATTGATTGATTAAAAAAGAAAGAAAGAACATGAATCATGTAACCATGGAAAAATATTCTTAATTAATTAATTGATTGATTGATTGATTGGTTTTTTAAAACCCTACCTCTTCCCAACTTTCCTATTACTGTCAAAGGATACTATGTCCTATCAGTTACCCAGACATGCTATTTCAAAATCATTCTCAACTACTCATTTATATGCACCCCTCACATCAACCTGTTGTCTCATTTTGTATTTCTACCTCTACAACATCTCTCCTCTATGTCTCTTTCTCTCCATTCATATAGCCTTGTATAGGCCCTTAACACCTCTCAGCTGGACAATTATAATAGCCAGAATTAATTCCTTGCCTCAAGTCTCTCATCTACTCACTTAACTCTAGTGGTTTCTTATTGTATCCAGAATCAAACATAAAGTCCTCAGAAATTTAATACTTTTCACAACCTATAATCTTCCTATGTTTACAGTCTTCTTTATTTCCCTTCGTAGAATCCATCTACATTGACCTACCTTCTGCCTTTTCCACTTAAGCCTCCATTTCCTGGTTCTATCCTTTCATACTGACTATGCCGGATGCTAAGAAGATTCTTCCTCCTTACCTCCACTTGGGGTCTTCCTTCAAGCTTCAGCCCCAACCCCCACCTTTTGTAGAAGTTGTTTACCAATTCCCCTCACCCTATCCATTCTCTTCCCTCTATGATCACCTTCTATTTGTACTCATATATCTAGTATGCATATTGTTATTTATGTGCCATCTCCCACATTAGACTGTGACCTCCTTGAAGGCAGGATCCATGCTTTCATCTTTCCCCAGAGCTCAGCACAGTGCATGGCATGTCATTAAATACTAAATAAATGCTTGTTAACTGATCAGTGCAAATATAATGATCTTCATTTTGTAGGTAAGAGAGGCTCATGACTGATGCAAGATCATCCCTCAGCTTGTTAATGGCAGATCTGAGAACCAAACTCAGATCATTTAACTTCAGTCTTGTTATTCAGTTTTTAGTTGTGTCTGACTCTTTATGACCCCATTTTTAGGGTTTTCTTGGTAAAAATGCTGGAGTGGTTTGTAATATCCTTCTCCAACTCATTTTATAGATGAGGAAATGAGGCAAAAAGGGTTAAGCAACTTGCCCAGGGACACACAGCTAAGTGCCCAAAGCTAGATTTAATTCATTGAGAAGATGAATTTTCCTGACTCCAGGCCTGGCACTCCATCTACTGCATTCCCTAACTGCCTAATTCCAATACCAAGGCATGTTTTGCTATACCACACTACTTTAGCTATCTCAACCAAAACAAGATCAAGATTTCAAATTCCCTCATCTGAATTAGGAGTCATGTTAGGGAATGTGAGAGAGCAGGAAAAACCCAGAGAGGTGGGAGAAATGTCTTATGGCTCTTGTGTCTGCTTGTATGATCTTTGGCAAGTCTTCTGATTTATCTGAGCCTTAGTCTCTCCACTTGGGTAAAGAAGTTACTGGATTCATTGATCACTAAATTTATTCCAGATCAAAAACTTGATTTGGCCCATTCCATGAGCTTATAGTTTTGCCTTTTTCAGGGTACTGGGACCTGAGAAGATGGGATTAACTCTCCCCTGCCTATTTTTAGATTTAATCACCAGAAGTGTATATACCCCACTTACACTTGAGTGGGGGAAGTCTGTGACTCACATGTGCAATAGTGGATGATGAATCAGAATCGACTGATTGCCCCCTGGGCAGTCCTAAGCAAAACTTTAGCTATAATTGGTACACGTAAAATGGAAGGAAGTCACAGGAAGTAAGGAAAAGGAATGGTCTATAAAAATGCCAAGAACTTCCTGTGAAGACGTCTATTGCCTTCAACTTGATCTTGAAGCAGCTCTAGCTTGAGACCTCAGACTACTCTTGGACTTTCCCCTTAGAACTACCATGCAGGGTGAGTGAAAAAGGCTGACTCCTTTCCTGGATTTTCTGAAGGGACTAGACTCAGGAGAGGCCTACCCTCTTGAGAGAGGCTTCCTGCATCCCCAGGTCCTCGGCTCAAGGCTGAGGTCCCTCCGGCTTAGGACTAATCAGCCTGCCTGGGTTGGGCCAGGGGTCAGAGCAAAATACTTTGTGTGTAGGTTAGATATCTTACCCTATCCTCTCTCTGATTTTCTTAATTTCATCTTTCTATATTTTATAAATAAATTTCTAATCCAGTTCAACCTTTTATATTAACCCCTTACATTCTGGCACTTACAGACCTGAGAAATAACTTGCTGGAATAGTTTCAAGTTTCATGTGACTAATTCTTCAAGTGACTGGACATTTTCCAAAGCCTCTTCATAACCTTTAAAGTATGTGGGTACCAACCATCACAGCAGATTCTTGTGAGCTTCCTTTCCTCCAGCATATACATGCTCAAAAAACTTTGCTAAATATTTCTGTCTTAAAGAGCTTCTCTCTTAAGTCAAGTTTAAGGACTGACCTTTCTGCCACAGGGTTTCACTTCCCAATTCTATAGATGCCTTAAGATTCTGAAGCTTCCCAGTCATCAAATATGGGTACTGGAAAAGATATTAGAAGTCAACTAGTTCAACCTCCCAGACCATTGCAAGAATCCCTCCTTAGGCAACATCCATGATACATGGTGTGAAGATTAAATTTAACTCTCCCCTGATTGTGAAAATGAAATTAATTAACTTTTCCCTGATTGTGAAGATTAAATTAACTCCTTTGCCCATTTTTAGATTTAATCACCAAAAGTGTAAACACCCTACTTACAGTTATGTGGAGATCTGCCCATTTTTTAGATCTAATCACCAAAAGTGTAAACATCCCACTTAATCATTTAGTGGGAGAGGTCTGTGACCCAAGTGTGCAATAGTGGGTGACAAATCAGAATTGTAATGATGGGGAGTAGGAAAAAAAGAACCATTGTGTTGAAATAGATGTTGAGAACTCGACAGAGGCAAGGACAGCAGTTGGGAACTGAACAAGGACTTCTGGGAAATTCTCCTGGAGGAGCAGGGTCTTGGGTGCTGAGACACAGAAAAGAGTGGGAGGAGCTGATCGTTGGGGCCATTCAACACATCTTTGGGGATTGCTGACACTGACAGAAATCTTAACATTGCAGATTCCTGTTTAAAATATTGCTGGTTATTACAGAACCAAACTGACTGTCCTCTGGGCAGTCCTAAACAAAGCTTCAACTGTGATTAGTAGACATAAAATTAGGGGAAGGCACAGGAAGTGATGCAAAAGAAAGCATCTTTAAAAGGAGCTGTCACTTCCTGTGAGGGAGAGTTCTTCATTCTTTGGAGTGGAGGCTGGAGGCTTCTTCTCTTTGTGCTTGGGACTTCTGACTAATCTCATATTTGGGAGTTCTGAGTTCAAGTTGAAGGCTGAAGAAGAATCTGCTGACTGGACCTGAGACCCTGTTCCTGGTGAGACTGTCCTTGAATCTCTCCCTTTGGACTGACATGTGGTGAGTGAATAGAGCTGACTCCTTTCCTGGATTTTCTGAAGAATGGTCATCCAGCCTCTGTTTTAGTGTTCTATATCACTATCCCAGAAGAACTCATTTCATTATTGAATTGCTCTCATTAGGAAGGTTTTTGTTCCATTATGTCAAAATCTGTTTCTGGAGACTTCTTTCACTGGACCTAGAACTTTCTTTTAGAGCAAGAAAAAAACCTGCTTCCCTCTTCTAGAGGACAGACCCACCAATTATGACTAGTAGGTATATAATGTATCAAGGGTGGGAAAACATTTTATGTTTGCTATCTCAGTCAAAGCCCCTGTGTGGTAGATGTTATCATTATACCCATTTTGCAGAAGAGAGAATCATGGCTCAAAGCGGGTAGGTAGCTTGTCTAGGGTCACATAGCCAGTAAGCATGCATGAGGCAGTATTTGAATTCAGATCTTCCTGGCTCCAATTCCACCTCAACAAGCTAGCTGCCCTCAAATACTGCCTCCTAAATACTTAGAATCAAAAAATGTGAAGCTTAAAAGGACCTTAGAGATCATCTATTCCAACCCTCTCATTACAAAAATATAAAACCCAAGTTGTAAACTGCCAATCTCATTCAAGTAATAACTGACAAAGCTTGCTCCTCTAATTCTGAATCCATTTAGCTTTCCACTAAACCCCATCCATTCTCTTGAACAATCACCACATCCTGCCCTAACCTACAATGATTCTTCTCTTTTCCAAGCCCAACACACCTTGTTTTTTAAGAGATCATATACAGCCACGAGGTGTTTGGCATCAGGAAGAACTGAGTTTGAATCCTGATTGGGAGATTAGCTGCCTGTCTCTGGGCTTAGTTACTTAACCTCATTCAACCCCATTTTCTCATCTGTAAAATGGAATAAAGGAAACAAAGAAACATTTATTAAATTACTATTACGTGCCATGGAGTGGTGCTAAAAGCTTTAGAAATATTATCACATTTGGTCCTCACAACTCTTGGAGGTACATACTATTATTACCCTCACTTTAGAGTTGAGGTAACTCAAGCAGAGGTTAAATGACTTGACCAGAGTCACCCATCCATTAAGTGTCTGAGGCTAGATTTAAACTCAAGTCTTCCTGACTCCAGTCCCACTAATCTATGTGTGTACCATCTAGTTGCCTCTAATGAAATTAATAATGCCCCCTACTTCAGTTTGTTATGCCTACCAAATTTCTGGCATCCTAGAATGCTTATTATTATTAGCTATTATGCTTTCCATACCCCCTTACCATCTTAGTCAATCTTCTTTGCATATACATTAATTTGTCCTTTTCTCCATTAAAATTAAGTACAATCAAAATGGACCAAATAACATGGAACAAGGGAAAATATGCTGGATTTGAGTTAGATGACCTGGATTAAAATCCCAGCCTTGTTATTACTTGTTTGATTTTTGTTGTTCAGTTGTTTCATTTGTGTCTGACTCTTCAGGACACCATTTGTGTTTTCTTTGCTAAGATACTGGAGTAGTTTTCCATTTTCTTCTCCAACTCATTTTATAGATTGGAGTAGTTTTCCATTTTCTTCTCCAACTCATTTTACAGATGAGCAAATTGAGGCAGATACAGATAAATGACTTGCCCATGGTCATATAGCTAGTTTCTGAGGTTAGATTTTCTTGACTCCAAGCCCAGGGCTCTGTTCCCTGAGTCATCTGTATGACTTGGGGCAAGTTATTCAACCTCTCTGGGCCTCATGTTCTTCATCTATGAAATGAGAAAGGGGAGAGAGATAAGAAAGATAGACAATGGAGAGAGGGAGAGGGAGAGAACACATTAAGTCCTTATTACGTGGCAGGAGGGTCAACTAGATGGCACAGTGGCTAGAGTACCTTGCCTTAAATTAAGACTTTTCTTTGTCAGTTCAAATCCAACCCCAGACCTTACTAGCTGTGTAATCCTGAGCAAGTCACTCAACCCTATTTGCCTCAGTTCCTCATCTGTAAAATGAACTGGAGAAAGAAATAGCAAACCACTCCAGTATCCTTGCCAAGAAAGCCCCAAATGGGTCCATGAAGAATCAGACATGACTGAAAAACGACTGAACAACAACAAAAAATGTACCAGACATTTTGCTAAACTCTAAATGTACAAAAGAAGAAAACAAAAATGGTTCCTCTTCTCAAGGAACTTATATTCCATTGTGGAAAAAATAAGTATAAACTAGAACTGGAAAGCAGAGATGGGAATGGGAACCCTGTGAGAGATGGACAAAGTAGATGGTGGAACAGAAGGCAGAATGTAGAACAGTCCAGAGAATAAACTAAGTTTGGAGTAAGTGAGTAGCATGTCTGGGTCTACTCGAGATATGGTGTCACCAGGCAGGGACTCACCAATCAGAAAAGCAGTCCTCAAGGCAGACTTATTGTTTTGATGGGTAGAGTAGCTATTTAGGAGGTAAAGCAGTCAGGAGAGTGAATTGAGCTAAAAGTGAAGGGATGGGATCCTAGATGGCCTCTGGGGTCCCTTCTAGATCTCTAGGTATGACCCTTGATCCCGATTATGGTCTGAGGTCCAATGAGGACAATTTCTGCTTCCTGAACTCTGGACATTATTCTTTTATCACTGTGTTTCCTAATATCATCCTTCCTATTCTATGGAACAGTTTAGAGTCCTCAGTTGCTTGGCTCCACTCTGTTCCTTGGTTTCAAGGGATTTCAAGTAGTACATAGAGTTGCCTGGGTAAAATCAACCCCAAGTCACTCATCAATAAACATTAATTAAGTGGCCCCATATGTTCTAGACACTGTACTAAGTGCTAAGGACACGAATACAGTAGGACTTCATTTTATGTTATCATTACATTCTAAGACCTTTCATGTTAGTTGAAAAAATTCCATTTTTAATAAGTGTTTCTTATACAAACATAACTAGACACTTTATGACTCTTCTTAGGCTCATCAGAGCTACCACTGTCATTACTCTTATACTTTGGAGCCTTTATTAATAGCTAAATAGCGTTAATGAAACAAAGAGAAGCTCTGCTCTGATGGAGACATGACTTGTTACAAGTGGGAATTCCAAAGTCTGATGGGGGAGCTAATATTTGGTGCAAAATAATGTAATGACTCACCGTAATGCTTCTCGTGTGATTGGACATACTGCTATGAGATTTAGCACAAATCACAATTTTTTATTTTAATCACTAATCATGTGTACCAGAATTCATATATGTTGAATTTGCATAAAATGAGATCCTACTGTATGAAAAAGAAAGGCAGTCCCTGCCCTCAAGAACTTTACAATCTAATTCCCTCAATGAGGGCTGTGTTACACAGCCTGAGAGCCCAGATTACTGATCTAAAAACCAGTAACCAGATTCTCATTCGAGGCTGGCAATTGCTGCCTGAGTTTTCAGATTCAATCTTGAACTTCTGAAGTCATTTGATCTTAATGTAAAATCAGGACTGTCTTAGTAATTACAGAAGGCATGAGAAGATCAAATCCTTTCTCTTTAAGTTTAGAGATTTAAATGGGTTTAGCTCCCATTATGGGGGAGCAGGATACATACATCTAGGATGCCATAGCAATTGAAATTGATGCCATAGCAATGGAGGCTGAAACTGGGAAGATGAAAGGCTCCTGTTTGTTAAAAGGATAAAGGAGGAAAACATGGAAGAAGTATCCTTGGGGAACACCTCCCATAGGATTCCTGTCTTTCTAGGCTGTACAATGGGGACAAAGTTTTACACTCCTCATCTCTAAATGATTGGTTACCACTAACTTAGTAGACAAGAGATTCAGATTCGAATCTCAATTTTCCTACTTCCTAACTCATTTTACTAATCATTTAATGGGGTTTTGCTTCCACTTCCTCACTTATAAATGGAATTTGGCAGAGGAAGAGAACTTGGAACTAGGAGATCCAGGTTCAAATTTGGGTTCTGCCACTTCCCACCTATGGAACTTTGTGTGAGTCATTTAAACTGCTCTGAGGTTCATTTCCTTTTTTTTTGTATATCAAAGAGTTGTTTTAAGTGATCTCAAAGATCCTTCAGATCTCTCAGCCCAGTGAGCCTATACTAGAAGTCATCCATGTCTCTTACTGGACTACAGCCACCTTTCCTCTCAATTCTTTCCCCTCTAGTCCTAATTCTATGGAATCTATCCTAGAATACCTAGAATACAATGTTCCCTGATGACTTGGTTTGGCATCAGAATTTTGTGTTTCATAATTAATATCAAGTGAGCTTGAAAAAAAGGTTTTTTTTAACTCCAACATCATCTAAGAAGCGCCATGAATAAGTATTGTGACTGACTTTAGATATATGGCCTAGTAAAAGAAATTCCACTTTCAAGGCCTTTGTGGCTGTTGTTCTATATCAGACCCTGTTTTTCATGGGTGTAGGGAGTGCTCAGTGATCAAACATTTTCTGGCAACACAGTTCTCTGATTCATCTTCAACTGATAATCTAAGAGAGTTGTTTGGGGTACTGAATGTGACTTGTCCAAGGGTGCATAACAGTATGTGCCTGTCACAAGTGGGATTCAAACAGAGATGTTCCTGCCTCTGAGGTCAGCTCTTCCCTTCACTAGGCAACATTGCCTCTTATTGAGGCCTTAATAAAAACAAAAATACATAACACGTGTGTGCACATATACGTGAATGCCCTTTCCTTCTGGCAAACCTGTGAAAGAGATAAGTTCAATTTTCCCGAAGAAGATTTCAAAGCCTATTTAATTACATTTGACATTTCTGTGCTTAAAATTAGAGGCAACATTCTCACTGAAAACCCCAGAGCATTCATTATATTGCAGCCCTGAGGAGGGTATTAATTAATTTCGATCCTACCTGGAGGTCCAAAGGAAATAAGTCACTCTCCCCCTCTGACGACCCATGCTGCTAGCTGCCCTGTGTCCTTTGATTTGGCCCTTTATATTTGGATTTGGAAGTAGAATATCTAAGCTGGAAGGTTTTTTTTATTTCCTAACAAGAATTAAAAAAAAAAAAAGATAAATCAGGTGTCTTTTTAGAGCATTTATCTAAAGAAGTTAAAGGTAATACAAGCCTTTCCCTGGTTCTAAACAAACCCAACAGGCTGGCCAGCCTGCTTGCCTGCCTGCCTAAATCTGGCAGACACAGAACTCTTCTCCCTCTAGCGAGTTGGCCTTGGCTTTGATCTTCCGTGCTGATGAGACTATATTCTTTGGCTACTCCAAAGCAGACTGCCAATTAGATCCAAATGTGTCAGACCTACCCTATAAATGGTTGTGATGTGGCCAAGCTTACGTTAATGGCTGTCCCTGCTTGATGCTAGGAGGGCTGTTTATTTGGAAATGGAGCAGTCATCTTTCAAGATTTAAAGCTGGAGGGGCAAAAAGGTCCAGGGCTCTCCTGAATACTTTTCAATCTGCATTAAGGGCAAGAGAGAGAAAAGGAGACCTTTTTATTTAAGGTCAGACAGTATCAGAACATTGATTCACGGAAACACTGGGACACTTCCTAGCTGGGACAAAGGCAAGAGAAAAGGCTGAGTGAATAATTAGAGCATGAATGCAAGTGGTCTAAGAAAAACACTTTTGAATATTCCTACTGTTTCACAGTGGGCAGTGTGATGGGCTGTTTAGACAACTGACTTTTCTGTGGGTCCTAGGAATATAAAAAGATGAGAAAGGAAGATCTATGGATTCACATTTCCCCATTTCACCCTTTTCGTGAGTACATCAACATGGGTTAGGGATAATGGGCAGGTAGATGGTATAGTGGGTAGAGCATTGGGCTGGGAATCTTCTCATCTTCTTGAGTTCAAATCTGTCCTCAGATAATTGCTAGTTAAAGGACCCTGGCCAAGTCACTTAGTCTCATTTGCCTCAGTTTCCTCATCTGTAAAATAAGCTGGAGAAGGAAATGGCAAACAATTCTAGGATATTTGTGAAGAAAACCCCAAACAAGTTCATGAAGAGTCAAGCATCTCTGAACAGCAACAACAACAATAAGATGGGTTAGGGACTCTTCCCCACTCCCAAATCTACTGTACTTTGCTGCTGGCTTATCCAATCATTCTTCTAAAATATAAATATTGTGAGGAGAAAATAGAGGAGAAAAAATGACTCCTTTTTTGTGAATGAGTCACCCTGGCTGCTGTTGAATATGTTCTTATTGGGAGGGAGGAAGAAAGCAGCTAATATGTGCCATACACTGTGCCAAGTAAGCACTTTACACATATGTCCTTTATTTGACCCTTACAGCAAGCAACCTTGGAGAGAGAAGTGATTTATTATCCCCACTTAACAGTTGAGGAACTTGAGGCAGACAAAAGTTGAGTGACTTAATGTAGGGTCACAAAGCTAGTAAGTGACTGAGATCATATTTGAACTCTGAGCTTCCAGTCTTCAGGTCCAATACCATCACCACAAAACCCCCTCAAAGTCAACAGTAGCCTTTGCCAGTCACCCAAAGAAGACTAGGCTGAACTGATTATAATAGCACTTGGCTTGATTTGGCTCATCAACTAACTCTGAAATACCATGTGCATTTATCCAACCAACTTGATATTGTCTTTTCCAATTCCCCCCCCCCATTCCCCTTTCTAGCCCTTCCCTTGTTTTCTTTTCTTTTTTTTTTTTACCTTCTGTCTTAAAATCAATACTGTGTCTTGGTTCCAAGGCAGAAAAGCAGGAAGGGATAGGCAATGGGGGATAAGTGACTTGCCCAACATTACACAGCTAGAAAGTGTCTGAGTTCAGATTTGAAGGCAGAATTTTCGATTTATGGGCCTGATTCTCTATCCACGCCTTTCATTGTTTTAGGTTTTTCCCCTCAAGATTTCCTGTGAAGAGGGATATGTGATTCCTTCCACTTTAAAAGAAAGTTAGTAACTGTGGTTTTAGAAAGATCAAGTGTAGAGGCATACCTGGAGTCTGACATAGTTTCAGATCATCTGATCTCTTAAGGGTCTTTCCAGCACAGTAATATAAAGTGCCTCTAAGAAGCAATGAGTGCCTTGTGACAATGGCTTCACTTCCTCCGTCGTCAGGTGTTCTCGGTCTACATTGCCAAGTCTTGAGTATAATTTGTTATTGAGTCTGAGATTTTATCACTTAATATGCTGAAAAATAACCAGTCCTGGATACCATAGTCAGGGCTGAAGAGATTATTCTGCCCTTTGATGTCTAGCGAAGTCAAGCCAGGGCATGACTGGAGAGAGCAGGAGTATTAAACTTGTCTGGCTTCATCACGGGACAAGTGCCATCTGTGACAATATACTCATTTGCAGCTCTGGAAAATTTGGAGGGTTTGGTTGGTTTCCCAACCTCTGATTTCACTGCAGAAGGTTTGAAACACCTAGAAGTCCCTGCTCACTGTGTTGGTGGCTGCTGGCAAGATTCAGGGAAACCTGAATTTTGGTAGCATTGGGTCAGTAGGCATATCCCACTTTAAATCCAAAGTTGATGAGATTGTTTTAGTGTTCCATTTATCTTTCTCTTTGGTACACACATCCACACCTCTACATTTATACCTGAGCTCCAAATTCCTACTGAGAATTCCCCATCATCATCATCATTACTCTTTTCCTTCTCCCTCAGCCTTCATATCCTATTGGTTATCAAGTCCTATCCATTCTGCTTTGTAATCTATGTCCCCTTCTTTCCTCTGGCAATATCATCACTCAGTGGGAGCCCTCATCACCTCATTCTTGGACTATTATAATAGCCTGCTGGTGGGTCTGCCTACTTAATCTCTTCCCCTCTCCAGTTCATTCTAGTCTTCCATTCAGCTGTCAAAATGATCTTTGTAAAGTACAGGTCTGTCTATGTCACACCTTCTACTCCTTATCAATAAGTTCTAGTAGCTCCCTATTACCTTGAGAATCAACTATAAAAGCTTCTGTTTGGTTTTCAAAGCCCTTCATAATCTGGCCCTCTTCTACTTTTCCAGTCTCCTTATTCCTTATCCTCCCCTAACCTCTGAGTTCCAGGGACATTGACCTCCTGACTGTTCCTCACACAAGATTCTCCATCTCCCAATTCCTGGGATTTCCCCCATGTCTGGAATTTTCTCCCTCTTCCTGTCCTCTTTCCTATAAGTCTCAGTTAAAATCTTACCTCCTATAGGAACCCTTTTTTGATCCCCCTTAATTCTAGTGCTTTCTCTCTATTGATTATCCTCAATTTATTGCATATTCAGGACATCCCAAAAATCTTAATGGGGTTTTAAGTACTGGTTTAAGCCATTAAGTTAAAAAAATTTTAAGCTTAAAACTGCACTAAGGCTTTTGGGACACCCTATATATCATGTTAGGTAACCACTTGTTTCTCTGTTGTTTAGCCCATTAAAGTATAAGCTCCTTGAGGACAGGAACTATTTTTTGCCTTTCTTTTATCCTGTAAGGACTTAAATTTAGGGTTTGACCAAATATGTGAGAATTCTAAAATGATATGGTGGTTGCTGATTTAAAATATTATAGCTTAAAGGGACAGTTGAGTAGCTTAATGGATTGAGGACCAGGCCTAAAGATGGGAGGTCCTAGGTTCAAATCTGGCCTCAGACACTTCCCAGATGTGTGACTCTGAGCAAGTTATTTGACCCCCCCATTGCCTAGCCCTTACCACTCTTCTGCCTTGGAACCAATACACAGTATTGATTCCAAGACAGACGGTAAGGTTTTCATTGTGTGTGTGTGTGTGTGTGTGTGTGTGTGTGTGTGTGTGTGTATTAGCTCAAGTCAAAATGACTTTTAATGGCTTTTGTTTAGAAAGAGGTAAAAAGAGTGAAAGTAGAAAAATGCAAAAAGAAGATAGAGAAGATTTCTAGCCTATCACACTAAATATTGAAGAGGTGGCCTGAGAGACCCTAACTCCCCACTCATTATTACTTCATCATAGAAAGAGGCAGGTCTTAAGGATGCCAACACCCTTTCCTTCCCACCACTTGGATGAGCTACCACATTTCCCAACATGCCAGCTAGAACTTGTTCACATCATCTGATCTCTCCAGTGGGTCAGGTTTTACCCTACCCTTAATCCTTTCATCCTTTAAGATCTAAAAAAAAAGAAAAAAGGGAGGTCACAATCCAGATTCATTATCTGGGGAAGAAACTGTTTCATCCTGACCCTAAAGGTATCCAGTTCAATATTAATTTTCCACATCTTGTTCTTAGACCTGAGGGAAATCAAGCTTAAGTCTTTGTTTTGTTTTATTTTACATTTTATTTTTTCCAACTGCATATAAAAACAATTTTTAACATCCTTTTTTTTTAAATCTGAGTTCCAAATTCTGTCCTTCCCTTTCTTCCCCCTTCATTTAGAAGGCAAGAAATTTGATATAATTTATATAGGTATAATGAAAGCATAGGTCTTAATGACAATAAATCAGTGGCTCTAAAGCAAATTTCAAATAATGCATTTTCTTTCTCCCTTTAGTTGACTTTGATTTTAAGTAAAATTCTGTTAGTATGGAAATCTCAAGTGTATTTTCTGCAAGTTAGTATTTAGATTAGCTAAATTATAGCAATATCTAGCTGTTGTACATAATGATAACAATGATGACAACAAATACATATTAGCTTATAGTTTATAAAGCCCATACTGTACTTTGATTCTCACAATAACTGTGTGGTATAATTATTTTGCTACCATTTTTATAAATGAGAAAGCTGAGGCAGACACAAGTTGAATGACTTGCACAGTGTCACAAAACTAGTAAAAGCTTGAAAGAAAAATTGAATTCAGGTTTTCTTGAAATCAAATCATCTAAATGTCAGCCTAAGTCAGTGGTGGCAAACCTTTTAGAGGCCAAGTGCCACCCCCTCCCTCCCCAGAGACCCAGTGCTGTGACCTGCCTCCCCCCACTTACCCAAGATAGGGGAGGGAGGAAACACTCCCTTTGGGCTGCTGGGCAGAGGGGCAATGTGTGGAGAATGGGAGGTAAGAAGTTGCTTGTCCTGAGTCCCTCTCGCTTTCTAGTAATTAACTCTGGTGGGTGAAGGTGCCCACAGAGAGGACTCTGTGTGCCCTCTCTGGCACATGTGCCATAGGTTTGCCACCATAGGGCTAAGTGATAGAAATGGGTAAGACAAAGAAGGTTGCAATGTCTGCTGACTCTACCACTTGGGGAAAGACAGGCAAAGACAATTTTATCTATGCTACTCTTTGGAACTTTAAAATTATAGCACATGAAAAACTTAGTAGAATAGATGTTTCTGGGGAACCAGATGATAGTATCAGGGCATTGTGTTCCCTGTAAAGGCTAAAGAGAGGTGTGATAAAAGGAAAAAAAATAGTAAAACTTGAAGCCAAACTTATCTACTTCACAATTTCTCAACCAGATGGTCCCAGCATTGTCATGGGCTTTTAGTAAATTGAAATAAACTGGCCTTCCACAGAATGACAGACTTACTGAGATGAGAATATAATTAGCATCCTCAGGGAGGCAAGATATACTTGACCCTTAATTGCCACATTTTTATCCAAAGTGGTTAAAGACAGGGCTATCATGAATTTTAACCAGAAGACATAGATTAAGTCTTAGCTTCAGGAATGAATTTCCATGAAAGAAAAAGATTGTGGAGCTACTTTCCTATTGCCACCAACAATAGATTAGCTAGATAGAGGGAACAGTAGGAGTCTTTGCCTCAGACTTAGAATGGCATAGGCTGTGTGCCCAGTTGGGATATATGGGCATTTAAGAGGAAGCTCCCCAGAATTACTTACTAACCACTTCAAGGGCCACCCATCCAATCACAAGTGCTACTCCTCTTCCTTAGATTTGTTTTGGATCAAAAGAATTGGAATCCTAGGGAATACTGAGTTCTTCACAGGCAATTCAGAGAAGTAAAAAGTCCATGATGATCCCTAAGCACAATAAGTTTTCTACCCTTTTTTTTTTTTAGGAGAAAGGGGAACATTCATTAATAGATGTGGAATTTGGCCAGAATATAGCATGCTTCCTTTCTCACCATCCACATACTTCAACTGCAATAGGCAGAACTAAAACTGCTACTAAACAATAAAACAACTGATCCCCATATTCCTGTCTAGAAGAAGTCTATAATCAGGACACTATAGGATGTCAATTTCAAGGGGGAAAGAGTTGAAAAAATTTATTTAAAAGCATGCAAAATAAAAGTATAGTTCAAAGATTTATTTATTCTACTTATTATCTACTGCTTATTCTACTAAGGAAATATGGTTGCCAGAAGAATAGATCCACTTTATTGCATCTTCATGGGGCATCCTTTCCAAAGAATATAAAAGTAGCATGCTCTACTAAACTTAGTAGAAAGAATGTCAGGCTTGGAATCAGGAGGCCTCATCTTCCTGAGGTCAAATATGGCATCAAATACTTGCAAGTCAGTTAATCCCATTTACCTCAGTTTCTTCTTCTATAAAATGAGCTAGAGAAGGAAATGGCAAATCACTCCAGTATCTTGATCAAGAAATCCTCAAATTGGGTGATGAAGAGTTAGATATGACTACAACAATAGTCTATTAACTTCTCCAATGTATCTTTGGTCCTTTATACCCCATTATTTTCCAGTATAAATGAGGAAGACTCCTGGGCACCTTGTAGTCAAAATAAGAATGCAAATTTGTCCTGAGAAAGTGCAGAAAATATTGTAGAAAGAAAATAAAGGATTCCTATGCATACATTTGGGCTAGCCAGGTATCACAGAAGATAGAATGCTAGGCTTGGAGTCAGGAAAATTCATCTTCCTCAGTTCAAATCTGGCCTCAGACATTTTCTGGCTATGTGATCCTAAACAAGTCACTTAGCCCTGTTTGCCTCAGTTTCCTCATCTGTAAAATGAGCTACAGAAGGAAATGGTAAACTATTCCAGTATCTTTGCCAAGAAATCCCAAATGAGATCACAAAGAGCTGGACATCACTGAAACAATTCAACAACAAATCAATGTGTTCAGGGAAGTTGATAATTTTCTAGTTTAAAAATAAAAGTTTTTTTTAAAGCACCCAAAATCTAGAAGGCCTGAATTTCATGAATATGAATTTGCCTTAATGGGTTCAATAATCAAGTTATAGAATTCATCACCTAAAATCAGCTCATCAAACAGTTCCCAGAGTGTGTCCTCTGGCAGCAATCCCTATGTTTAATATGACTACAAATTTGAAGTGTCACATAATATCAAAAATAGTTACTGTTTTAGTTATTTTTGCTTAATTTTTTGCTTTTTTGATACAAGAGAGCTAGAATTGCATATCACAAACTTTCATAAAATAAAAGACATCCATATAATGAATATGGGGAAATCATAAATTATGAATAAAAAGGTAGCTGTGCTAAAGATCCTCATGGAAGAAGGCAAATTTGTCTTTATGTAGGTATTGGTGAGAATTTATAGAATGAAATCAATGGATAGAATGTAACTGTGGTATAGTCTATCTAGTTTTAAAATAATAAATTTAGTTTAAAATAAAAAAGAGGGTGAAAAAAATAGCAATGTGTGTTGAGAACATATTCTCATGTCAAAAAATTCTTAAACCAAAGGAAAAAAAGCATGATGGAAAGTATTTGGGTGAAGGTCAAGAATAGGCAGAAATAGAAACAATAATGTCAGTAACATACTGAAGACTACATGAATAGAAAAAGGAAGTAGTTAGGGAAACAAATCATAAGCCATAAAAATGATAGAGATTTCTATTACCTGGAGATCTCCCAGAATCTACCTGTCAAATTCAAAATCTTTCACAATCTGTTTACTGTGATCTTCCTAGGATGAACTTTGTCTCATCACCTCTGTTTGGGCCATACGTGCCCATTCATGCCAGAGATGGCCACCACTGTCTCTCCTGGTTCCTGGCAGTCAATAGGATAAAGAATAGTCAGGACCAGCCTGCTGGCGCATCTCCTCAAGTTGTCCTGTGTAGGGTGACTGCCCTCTCTGGCTTATTGCTGCTGCCCTCTTCTCCCTTCCTTTTCTTCGTCAACTTCATGGTTATTAGGACTTAGCCCTCCTTGCTGTAGAACTCCTATCCTTCTTGACATCACAGTGGGCTTGGTTCCTTCTTTAATAAATTGGAAAAGAGAGATAAAACAGAGATAAAAAAATGGCCAATAATTGAGGCAGCCAAGTGGCCTAATGAATAGAGAGCTGAACTAGAACTCGGGAAGATCTGAATTCAAATACAGTCTGATAATAACTAACTGTGTGACCCTGGGTAAGTAGTAAACTTTCCTCAGGATCAATGTCCTCATCTGTAAAATGGAGAAGTTTTTGTATCTACTTCCTAAAGTGGTTATGGGGATAAAATGAACTAACAAAGATTTTTGTTAATCTTATAGCACTATATAAATGTCAGATAGCTATTCCAGGCTCTGATATAAATCTTGAGTACTATGTTCAGTTCTGGAAGACCATACTTTAAGAAAAACATATGATAAGCTAGGGGTACCGTGAGAAGAGGGCAACCAGGATGGTGAGACAACTGGAGAGCATGTCATATATACACATTTGTTGAAGGTGGGGGAGATGTTTAGCTTGGAAAAGAGAAGACTTAACTGTCTTCAAGGTGTAATTTCAATTCAAGCTATAATGTGACAAAGTTGAACTAGACTTGTTCAACTTGGCCCCCAGACTTGTTTTTATTGGTTCCAATAGCAAAGGATAGATGTTTCAGAAAAACAACCGCAGATATGCAAAGGTGTAATGGACCTATTTTGATTGAGAGTTAGTGAGTTACATCTCTCTGGAGGTTTTCCAGCAGAATACATATGCCTGGGAATGGGGGGGGGGGGTGAGGTGAGGAGGCAGCTAGTTTCCCTAGTGGATAGTCAGGCCTGGAAATGGGAGGTCCTAGGTTCAAATTTGGCCTCAGACACTGCCTAGCTATGTTACGCTGAGCAATTTACTTAACCTCCATTTCCTAGCCTTAACTACTCTTCTGCCTCAGAACCAATACACAGTATTGATTCTAACATGGAAGGCAAGAGCTTAAAACAAAATAGAATATATATGACTACTTACAGTTTTTAGCCTGAACTAGATGAAGTCCAAGATCCTTCTTTTGGTGGCTCTGTGAATCAAAAACTTGAAGTAATAAAAGAAAAAAAAAACCTCCCAAAACAACAACAAAAAATATTCCCTTAGTCAGCATCATCATGCACCTGAACAAGCTGGGCATCTCCAAAGCCTTATTTGGACCTCTTGTTTTGCAAAACTAAGGGTAAACATCACTAATTTTTAAATTATGTCTGTAATATACTTTTAAAATTAACAGTCCCAAAACCATAACTGAAAACTTGATTAACAAAAAAAGACCACTACCACCCATTGTAAAATCCAGTTGACCCACTGATTCTTACTTTATTAAACCTCTTGAATTCCTTTTCCTAATTTCCATTTCAACACTAGACAAAGTCCTCATAGCCTCCTGCCTGTAAATATCATAACAGTTCTCCAATAGGTCTCTCTGCCTCATCTTCTCTCAATATAATCCATTATATACATCTCTGTCAGATTAAATTTCCTAAGAATTTCTTAGCCATCCATTTAAAACTCTCTGACTCCCCATTCCCAAAAGAGCAAAGTGAAAACTCCTTAGGTTGATAATCTGATAACAATCTCTCTCCAACTTCATCTCCTATTACCCTTCTACCAAAACCCCTTGTTCTCCAATCAAATTTCACTATCTCCAGAGCTCACCATGCAAATCTCTGTCTCTTTACTCTCACTCCCCTTCTCTGAAGTGCCCTCTACCTGTCTGAATACTTTCTTCAAGGTCCTACTCAAGACCCCACCTCTTCTATAAAGCCTTTGGAGACTATACAGTTAATCCCACTCATCGTGTGAAGTCCTCCCCAAGTATTCTCAAATTTGGTCCCTAGGCTTTTTGTAATTTGATAGTATAATATTCATTTGTACTATTACTTAAATATTTTTTATTTGATCAACTCATCAATATAACACGCCTTATAAAGAGACATGAAGTGCCATAAATTCATTTTTAGTGGCTACAAAGATCCCAATGCTGGTAGATTCTCTGACCTATACCACTCATCTGACATTTCATTTATGTTACCTTGTGTTATACCTCCCTACCCATCTAGAGAACTTAAAGAGTCCTAGGTAGATAGGGAGGCAGGCAGGCAGGTAGGTAAGTAGATAGATGGGTGGATAGATAGATAGATAGATAGATAGATAGATAGATAGATAGATAGATAGATAGACAGATAGATAGATAATCACACTGTGACAGCCTACATTAATGTCTCTGTGTCTTGGGCTCATGTTTGAGAGGATCATTTTTTAATAAGTATATCCCATATCCCCAGAATGAAGCTGGGTTCCTCTAAAGTCAACTTGAGTCTAGATGCTCAGTTATTACTGGGCTAAGCTTAGATTCAGTGATTATTTTTATTTGGAAAGTAAAAGGAAACAAAAAACATTAGAAACATTCTCTGAAACTCAAGTGAGTGTATTTTCACTCTTCACTTTTCCACAAAGTCCAGAAAAAAGTTCCCAAACTGAAAGCTGGAGGAGATCCAAGTTCCATTCCTGCCTGCTACAGGAGATAACCTTCTATAATAAAAAGTCTCATGAACTTCCTTTGCCCATGCCTTAAGACTTAATTGCAGACTTGCTTATCTTACTCCACCATTAGCTTCAGTTCAATGAATAATGTGTTTTCAGAATGCCTTTTCCCCCTCCTTTTTTTTTTCTTCCTCATGATCTCCCCTAAGAGAAGCTTTTCAGGAATTCAAAGCCTAGCCTTCCAGTGTCAGGCCTGATTCTTGAGTCCTGGTACCTAAAGACAAAAGTAGTTTTATTGTCTTACTAGAAAGTCTATATATTCATCATTTTTTCTTTTTCAAAGAGAACCGATGACATCAGGAGGGTTCACAACTAGAGATCTATCACTGATACATTCACTGGTTGATCACTGTTCAAGGCTAATGTCAGTGTATTTTAAATTTAGGGGGCAGTGTTTAGCTTTTTGTTTTTACTTTGTTAAACTGGGTTTCTATCTCAAAATCACCCATACCTGTTTATTGGCTCTGTTTAATGATTTTTCATAGAACAACTGCTCATGTATAATTGTTCCATTTTATTACATGGAAAATACATTAAACTGACATTTACATTTAAAATATATTTTATATGCAGCAAAAAAGGCTGCTTTTTCTCCCTTCCATGTCATCTCACTTCACCAAGATGTCTTCTGCCACTATTTCCCCTTTCATCTCTGTATCAAGTGAGAAAGCCTTTCTCCTTGCCAAGGCAAATCCCATTATAGCAACAAGGGATTCCATCCCATCATATCTTCTCTGATGGATTGTCCCTCCTTTATCATTCTCACTCTGTTATCTTCAGTCTCTTATAGAAAACTGGCCCTGGCCTGTTTTCCTACAAATATGTCCATGCCTCCCTCCACCCTCAAAAAACTCTCACTTAATCCATCCATCCCTACTATCATCCCATATGTCTTCTCCATTTTGTGGCTAAATTCCTTTTAAAAGTGGACTACCATAAGTGCCTCCACTATGTTTCCTCTGATTCTCTTCTTTACTCTGAGGGAATGGCTTCTTCTCTCATCATTCAATTATAACTATTCTCTCCAAAATTACCACTGAGCTCTTAATTGACAAATCAAATGGCCTTTTCACAATCTTCAGCCTTCTTGGCCTCCCTGCAATCATTGATATGGTTTACCCTCTTCTTCACCCTGTCCTCTTTCTAGGTTTTTGGACTCTAACCTTATACTACTCCTGTTTTTTTGGTTCTTCTTTTTCAAAATCTTTTGTTGGTTATTGAGTCATGTTAAGTCTGATAACTCTAGTTGTCCTATAGGACAATGTCCTGGACCTTCGTCTATTCTCCCTTTATACTAGTATCAAATGAAATCTCATCAACTCCCATGGATTCAGGTATCATCTCTTGTGCTGATGATTCTCAAATCTACTTATCTAGCCCTAAAGTCTCAGTTGATCTCAAATCTCACATCTCTTAACTGCTAATTATATTTTTTGAACTGGATGTCCAGTAGATATGTCAAACTCAACATGTCTGAATCTGCACTCATCTTTTCCCCAAATCCTCCTTCTTTGAAACTTCCATGTTACTGTTGTGGACATCCCTATCCTCCCAGTCTCTTACAACCTAGATATATTTGATTCCTTACTCTCTCACCGCATCCCACCCTTATATCCAATCTGTTGCCAAAGTTTGTCAAATCTGTCTTGATATGTCTCTAATATACCCCTCTTATCTGCTGTGACACTGCCATTACCCTAACAGACTCTCATTACTCCATGAGCAGACTACTGCAATAGGCTAGGGGTATTTCTCCCTCAAGACTCTCTCTTCTCCAATCTAAACTCCATTCAGCTATATCTCCCTAAATCAAAGATCTGTCCACCTCCCTTTTACTTGATAAACTCCAGTGGTTCCTGATCACCTCCAAAATCAAATATAACATTCTCTGGCATTCAAAATCCTTCAGAACTTGCCCCCTCACACCTTTCCAGGGTTCTTATGCTTTATATCTCAAACAAGAATTATTTCCTAGACCTTATCTCCTGACTCAGTGAATTTTCGCTGGCCATCTTCATATATGGAGTTCTCTCCCTCTTCATCTTTACCTGGTTGCTTTCCTGGTTTCCTTTCAAGTCCCCAATAAGACCTCACCTTCTGCAGAAAGTTTTTCCCAATGCTCCTTATTTCTAATGCCCTACAATGTTCATTATTTCCAATTTGTCCTATCATTTGTTTGTATGTAGTTTTTTGCATGCTCTCTCCATTAGACTGAGTTCCTTGAGAGTAAGCACTTTTGTCTTTCTTTATTTCCCCAAACCTTAGCACAGGGGATGTGCTTAAAACATAGAAAGGCTGTGAAGATTAAATTTAACTCACCCCTGATTATGAAAAATGAAAATAATTAACTCTCCCCTGATTGTGAAGATTAAATTGTAACCCCTGCCTATTTTTAGGTTTAATCATCAAAAGTGTAAGCACTCTACTTAAAGCTGAGTGGGAAGATCTGCCCATTTTTAGATTTAATCACCTAAGGTGTAAACACCCCATTCACACTTAAGTGGGGGAGGTCTGTGACCCATTTGTGTGATAGTGGTTGAAGAATCAGAATCAAGTGACTGCCTCCTGGGCAGTCCTAAAGCAGGATTTCAACTGTGATTTGGTAGATGTAGAATTAGGGGAAGGCACAGGAAGTGACACAAGATAAAGTGTCTTTAAAAGGGAGTGACAACTTCCTGAGTGCAGTTCTACTGGCAGTTCTTTCTTTCTTTGGAGAGGAGGCTGATAGAGAATCTGCTGACTGAACTCAAGAGGTGGTGAGTGAAAGGCTGACTCCTTTCATATTGGATTTTCTGAAGAGACTAGTCTCAGGAGAGATTTCCCCAGGTCCTCAGCTTTGCCAAGGCCTAAGAACTAACTCTCCCTGCCCATGTTGAGCCAGGGGCCAAGAGTAAATTACTTAGTGCTTAGGCTAGATATCTTACCCTGTTCAGTTTCTGATTTTCTTACTTTACTCTTCCTATATTTTGTAAATAAATCTGTTTTGGAATAATTTCGTGGCAACCCTATTTTAAATATAATCTGGTCCAACTTTTTTATATAATAACCCCTTTCCCCCTTTACAGGGCTTAATAAAGATTTCTTGACTGACTAAACACATTTATATGTAAATAGATACATAGACACAGAGGTACATAGATATACAGATACACAGATTATGTGTATGTATCTCCTGTCTCTGGTGGTTGTTGTTGATCTTTCGTTTTCAAAAAGGACCAATGACAACATAAGGGTGAAGTCTTGCCTCACTCATGAATTGGATTTAAGTGAAGCAAAGTTGCACAGTCAGCCTCACTCTCTACTCTTTCTCACTCACAGACTCTTTCAGAGTCACCAAAGTCTTCTGGCAAGACAAAAGTCAAGATGACTGGCAATGGCCCAAGATACAAGGGATGACCTCAGCTTCTTCGATGTCTAACCAACTTCTAAGCACTCCACAGTGTCTGCTTCCTCCACCTACATGGTCATTGAAATAAATTGTTCTCATCCACCTCTTTGGTCGAGGTTGAGAAAGGATTTTCACATGCCTGGGATAGGTGCCCACTAACTCATAGACAGGTTTCTGCCTCATCAATTACCCTTAACCTAGTTTATTTTGCCCATCAGCCAAGATGGATTACCAGGGTATGGCTACAGTGCATGCTCTAATTTATTGGAGTCACAGGTGAGAGCTAGGTGGTCAGCATCTCTGGATTATAAAACTCACAGGCATTCCTCATACCTCATATGTTCCTAGTACCTAATACAATTCTCTGGACATTCTCTTGGTCCAGATCTATTATTTCATTGGCAAAGGAAGTTCACAAGTGAGGAAAGTATCGATGTAGATCAGTAACTATTCTGCTATTTCTGAGAGTTGCTAGGGGCACTGGGAAGGAAAGTGACCAGCCAGTATGGACAGCAACTGAACCCAGGTCTTCCTTAATTTGAAATCAGTTCTCTATTGAATTTCACCCCACTTCCTCTTGCTATGCACATAATAGATTATCTATGGTAAACCCAGAAGATAATTTTCATTTTTTCCTAAATCTAGTTGCAGGCTACGGATGTTTATTAAATAAACAACAGAAATTGCTATTGGGTTTTAAGGGCATGTTGTTATGAAATTAGGCCATAATAAATAGCCTTAGCTAGAGAAAATCATTTTTTTCTTTGCTTTAATCAAAGTCTAACACCAAAACTTACCGTAAGGTTTTGTTACTTTGTTTTGTTTATCATATATTTGTGTCACTGTGAGAGGCAAAATACAGTCATGGTGACTCATATATTACCATCTAAATGCAAAAAGCCATTTTCTTCACAATAGGGCAGGTCAGTTATAGAGAAGCTTGATTTAAATCAAGTTAGAAAGAAGTTAGTGTTTAATCAAAAGATACATTTTTTTAAATCCATGAATGTTTTAATTCATTCTGATATTTTATTTTTTAAATGAAATTTGTCTTTAAACTCTAATCAAGCCTTTTACTTTCACTTTACAAATGTGACTTGTAATTATAATTTGAAAGTTATGTTCAACGTATGGCACCAACCATCATTACTTGATTTTAACATTTGAGGTGATGCTAAACTTTTTCTTAGCAAGCTATTTGTCTACACAGTTGCTCCTGGTGAACTGGGAAAGGGAAAGAAGAGAAATTTAATAAAGGAAATCAAAGTTCTCCAATTTGCTTGTGAAAATTAGGTGAAAAGGAAAAATTTATATTTATATTTGTGTGTAGGTAACAAGAAACAATTTACATATATATGTATGTATCCATAGATATACATCTCTGTGTGTATATATACATGTATATCACTTATAGAAAACATTTAATAAGCACCTACTATGTTCAGGGCACTCTGGTAGCTGGTAAAAATACAAAAACAGAAATGCAACTATCTCTGCCTTCAAGGAGCTTACATTCTATTAAAGGAATATTTATATATAAAAGTACATTTACAATGCTGGGTAAATTGCTTAAAGGGCTGTATCATATCAGTTATTATTTACCCAGGGTAGAAATATTCAAGCCAGCACTGGATTTTCTTCAGTCTATGCTTTGCTAGTAGCAACTTAGGTTATTATTAAGAGTTGGGGTTGGGGAATGAAGTTCAAAGGCAACAGGACTCTACTTCAAACACTTCTAAGAGAAAAGAGTTCCTCTGACATCAGCCAACCTTCCCTAGATCTTTGCTATTTCTGGGTTCTTCTTGGACCCACGTCTAAACTGAGCTAGAATTGAGGAGAGAACCATGTGTGGATAAGTGTGATCTTTAGAATCTGTTTGATTTTGGTCTAACAAACTGGCTGGGTGTCAAGATCTACATTGAAGCTGACCTACCATCCCTCTTTATATTCCATCACACCCAATTAATACCACAAGAGGACTTTCTAGATATTATTTTATTTTAAAATGTAAAATAATCAAGTATCATTAATCAATGTAACACATACAACAAAAATAATTCATCCAGTTCATTAAGGAATAAAATAAAGTGAGACAATTAAGAGTAAACTTTTAATTTTCTTAACCTATTGAGGGGCCTTTCCCCAAAAGGCCTTAGTTCTAGATACTTTAATGGAGGAAAGGGAAACTGGGGAAAGTCAGAGCATAAAAATAAATATATCTCTCAACACAAAAGGCAGAAAACCACACCAATAAAACCCAAAATGCAACAAAAGAATTAATTTACTGAAGCACTGAACTTCTTTATACACATATTTTCAAATACACACACATACACACTTTATTGAATCTTACAAAGATCAAAGCCTCCACTTCTTCATCACTTTGAAGTGGATGAAGGGTCATCATTTCTCCATCTAAAATATAAGAAAACTGACATAGAATAATAATCTATTTTTGATATGTTAAGGGGGAAATCTACTCCCCCACATCACATGCCAATAGTTCATCCGTCAATGCTCCATTTCTTATCTTTTTTAAAAAATAATGAGGTTTCCATAACAATCAAGTCACAGGTCTAAAATATGAGTTGGCTAAGAACATGATAGCAGTGCTAGTAGGAGGGTATTTGGCATCTGTGTTAACTGCTTTCTCACTATACCCCAAACAAGAAAAAGATCTCAAAAAATTAAATTTAATTGCAAGTTCAGAACATTTATGAAACCACTTTTTATTTCTCTGAAGCAGGCGATTAATGGGAGGCTTGGGAAGACAAAGGCATAATATGGCAGAGATTCCAACATTAAATATCAGATCTAGGAGAACCTTGGACATTTTTCTCAAACAACTTATTCTCAACCTTCTCTTCCCCTCCATTTCTCAGATGATTCCTTGTTAGGGTAGGACTAAGACTCTACATCTGATTGGCTTTGTATGTAGTCATACACTGACAAAAATGAAAAAAAAAAAAGACTATTTTAAAGTATTAGCCACCCCCTTCAAATGATCTAATATCTACTAATATAGATAATGGAGTTAACTATACTGTTTTATGAACTGACTGACAGGAGCAAAGCAGTATGGACATTGGAGGCTTGATTGCCCTCAGTAACAGAGGTAGATTTAACAAAATGGCCAATTGGAAAGAGCTTTGTGTTAATGTGACAGTGAGGGGATCAGGTTCAAATTCTGCCTTAGTCATGAATAACAATACACCAGGAACTTGTGAGAACTTCCTCAATCTTTACCTTTAACTCATCTATACTTAAGAGTCTTAGAGGGCTTTCTGAGTTTAAATTTCTTGCCATCACACATCCAGGTCTTTCTAACTTGGAAGTGAACACTCTCCATGATGCTATACTTCCTCTCTGCCATAACTGGCATTTATATGACACTTATTTACAAAGGACTAAACATCATTGTTTCACTTGAGTCTCACAAAAATCCTATGAGTTAATGCAAGTATTAATATCTATATTTCACAGATAGGGAAACTGAAAATCTCAAAAGAGATGAAGTAACTTGCTCAAGGTTGCACAGTGATTAAGAGGCATTTGGAACTTAAAAGCAGATCTTCTGATCCTAACTTCCCTGTTCTCTCCACTGCATGACACATTTCTCATTAACTACCTGGGGAACTTTCAGAAAGACCCAATCTTTCTCTGACTCAGTTTCTTCATCTTTAAAATACAAATGAGAAGCATATTCTACTATCTCATCTATCTCATATTATCTACCTATCTCATATTACTTGCATGAAGATAAAATGAGATAACTTAAAAGTTAGAAATGCACCATAAACAAATTAGAGGAACATGGAAAAGTTTGCTTGTCAACTTTAAGAATAACAGAAGAATTTATGACCAAACAAGATATAAAGAACATTACAAAAGATGAATTCTTTTAGATAATTCTGATCACATTAAAATTTAAATTTTAAAGGATTTTTACAAATAAAACCAGTGCAACCAAAATTAGAAGGGAAACAACACATTTAGGGGAGAAAATTTATAGCAGATATCTCTTTCAAAAGAATCATTTCTCAAATATATAGAGAACTGAATCAAATTTGTAAGAATATTGGAAAAACGATCAAAAGATATAAACAGGCAGTTCTCAGAGGAAGAAATTAAAACTATCCATAGTCACATGAAAAGTTCCTTCAAATCACTATTGATGAGAAAAATGCAAATTAAAACAACTCTGAGATAATGCCTCACCCCTAAGAGGTTGGCTATATGACTAAATAAGAAAATGACAAATCTTAGAGGTGACATGGAAAAATTGGGACACTAATCCACTTTTGGTGGAACTGTGAACTGATACAACCATCTTGGAGACCAATATGGAACCAGGCTCAAAGAACCACAAAACTATACAACCCTTTTGACCCAGTAATACCACTACTAGGTCTGTATCCCAAAGAGATAAGAGGTAAGGGAAATGATCCTACCTGTATCAAAATATTTTTAGTAGCTCTTTTTGTAGTGGCAAAGAATTGGAAACTGAAGGGTTGTCTATCACTTGGGGAATGGATGAATAAGTTGTGGGATATGGTTGTAATGGAATTCTATGCCACCATAAGGAACCAAAGCAGGATGAGTTCAGAAAAACTTTGAAAGTCTTATATGAAATGATGCAAAGTAAAGTGAGCAGAACAAGGAGAACAATGTATATAGTAACAGAAATAGCATACAATGATCAACTGTGAATGACTAAACCATTATCAGCAAAGCAGTTCTCCAAGATAACCACAAGGGACTCATGACGAAAATGTTATCCACAGCCAAAGATGATTGAAGCATGTCATTTTCCTCTATATTACCTTTCTATTGAGATTTATCTAATGAGATTTCTATTATATGTGTGATGTGCATCTTTTATCATGACATGAGCAATATGGAACTATGTATTACATGAAAATATGGATATAACCTATATCATGACTATTCACCACATGGGTGGGGAGGAAAGGAAGAAAACTTAAGTTTTAAATTGTCAAAAAACAATTGTCAAAGAGTGTTTGTACCTGTACCTGAAAAAAAATGTTGGAAAAAATTAGAAATGTTATGTTTTTGCAAATTATTTTGTTGTTTTTCAGTCATGTTCAACTCTTCATGTCCACATTTGGGGTTTTCTAAACAAAGCTACTCAAGTGTTTTGCCATTTTCTCTTCCAGTTCACTTTAGAGATGAGGAAATTGAGGCAAACAGGGTTAAGTGACTTGTCCAGAGTCACAAAGCTAAAAAGTGTCAGAGGATGGATTTGAACTTAAGATGAGTCTTCATGACTTCAGGTCTGGTGCTCTATATACTATACCACCTAGCTGACCCAGGACTAAGAACAATCCATGGTAAAGAAATCAGATGTTCTCTCGTAGCATGGGATAAGTCATCGGACATGGAAGGCTTGGAAAAATGTTTGTTTTCTAGCACACCAAAAAACTTGGAACCTGGTATAATCCTGATTATCAAATCTTCTGAAATACATCAGTTACATAGCATTTACATGAAACGAAGAGCTGCGTACAGCATCAACTGATTACCAGGGGCGTATGAAGCCAACTAGTCAAGAATTCCCTGGAAACACATACATTTAAATTTGCTGAATATTTAACATCAAATTCAATCTTTTAAAATTACAAAATGTTACT
Organism: Monodelphis domestica; assembly: GCF_027887165.1. Taxonomy (NCBI): domain Eukaryota; kingdom Metazoa; phylum Chordata; class Mammalia; order Didelphimorphia; family Didelphidae; genus Monodelphis; species Monodelphis domestica. Next base: position 214,617,886 of record NC_077229.1, on the reverse strand, counting down.
ATGCTACAAAAGACCTCCTTGAGGACATTTGACTAAATGAATAGAGTTATACTCAATGTGATCTTAGGGATTGTACCAAAACTAAGAAAACTTAGAATTGTGTTACCTGTTAATTAGAAGCCGTTGTGCTCAGTAAGCCATACCACAGAAAGCCGAGGGGTAGGGCTTAGGCTATAATTTTATTGGTAAAAGAGGACTCCCAGATAGAACCAACCCCACCTCCAAAATAAAAAAAACATCTCCCTCTGCCACTGTAGGTTAGTTCTTTCTCATAGTCTAATAAAGCTGCCTAAAATACAGAAGTTAAGTGACTTGCTCAGGGTCACAGTTTGAGTCTAGAAAGGAATTTAGGGGGCTGCTAGGTAGCAAAGTGAGGCCTAGAGTTGGGAGGACCTGTGTTCAGTCTGGCCTCAGACACTTTCTAGCTGTGTGACCCTGGGCAAGTCACCTAATGCCAATTGCCTAGGCTCTTATTGCTCTTCTGCCTTGGATTATAAGAATTTATTCTAAGGCAGAAGATAAGAGTTTTTGGGTTTTGTTTTTTTTTTTTAAAGAGATACTGAACCCAGGACTTCTGAGCTGCTCCAAGGCTGGCTCTCTATGCCATGATGCCCCTAAGAAGAACAGATCATATCCAATGTGTTTAAATCATCCATTACCACTTGTGCCTAGAAGAATCCTTGGGGTTCTCTTAGTCTAACAGGGGCAATTCTTACCCTATTTCTAGAATTCATTTTTAATCTTGGTTAAACAACTCTTCTACAGGCCAATTGAATAAATGGAGCCTTGATTTCCCATCATTATCGATGGATTTTTAAACCATTTCTTCCCCACGACTAAAAGAAACAGCTGCTGCATTAGTTAGCAGGGGCATCTAACACCCTGCAACATGCACAATCAGAAATGATCCAAAATTCTGACAATGGCATCCTATGAAGGAGTCACTCCTAAGATTTAGAGCCAGAAGGGACGGTAGACGTCATCCAGCGTACCTTTTCATTTTAGAGGAGGAAACTGAAAAGTCCAGAGATTGGGGGGGGGGGGGGGGCAGAAGCTGAGATTTGAACCCAGGTCTTCTGACTATAGACAATGCTACGCTCTTTCCAGTATGCCCTCTGCCTCTGGTAGCAATGTAAAAAGAAAAAAAGTTCACAGTTGAGAGCATCCATTCAGTCTGCAATTCTCGAAGGAATCAATGTAGCATGAACTAGCAAGTGTCCCACTTTACACTTTCCTTTTCTTCAGGGTTTAGAATTTGTCTGGTAGACATTTAATAAATGTTTGCTGAAACCCAAATCATCCAACTGCTGAAACCCAAGAACAAGATTTACCATTGAGATACCAAAAAAATAAGGGCAATTTTACCAAAGTACTGAGGAGTTATTTATTCATTCTGAAGTTCCAATTTAGTACCCTCTTGGCCTTTTTCTTGAAGATTTAATTGAAAGGGAACATAAGAAATAAAAGAAAAAAACAAGAAGCTATTAAACAAATGGAAAATGGAAAGAAAATAGAAACCAATACCATTATTGAGAAAAAATATTGGCCCTTAAAATCACAATGTAAAATCCTAAAAATTATCAATGATGCACAAGTAGAATTTTGTTCTCCTTAACTATACTTCTATTGTCCTTAAAGTTATATTTTGATTAAAATTCAAATCAAGTTATTTTTAAGTAGGGTCTGACTCTTCATAATCCCATTTGGGATTTTCTTGTTAAAGGTACTTGAGTGATTTGTCATTTTCTTTTCCAGTTCTTTTTACAGAAAAGGAAACTGAGGCAAACAAGATTAAGTAACATGCCCAGGGTCATAGAGCAAGTGTCTGAGGTCAGATTTAAACTAAAGGAGATGAGTCTTTGTGACTTCATGCCCAGCATTTTATCCTATATACATGGGAGCAATTATTTATATTTTATAAATAAAAAGAAATCAACCATTTAGAAACATTAGTGGGGGGGGCGGACAAGCTAATAAATATTCAGATATTCAATGTTTAGGAAATGAGTACTAAAATCTGAGGTTTAGAAAATTATGATTTACCTACAAAATAAGGCATCGCTTTTGAAGATGTGAGCAGGAAGTTCTGAGGATTTATTAATAGACTGTAGCAAAGAATCTAAAGCCAATTAATTATGCACCTGGTTTGCCCCTCCCAGACACCAAAATAAAATTATTCTAAACAAAAACAAAAGACCAAGGAAATGCTAAAAAGCTTTTCTAAAAGAAATTGATTCATTCAGCAAACATTTATTAAGAGTCTATTATATGCAAAATGGGAAACTATGAGTCAGTGACTAGAACACCGGGTCTGGAATCAGAAAGAGTTCAAATTTAGCCTCAGACACTTCCTAGCTATGTGACTCTGGACAAGTCACTTAACCTGACAATACCTGACAAAAAGAACTCATTGGATCCCCTGAAAATGACAAACCAGTACAGTAGCTTTCCAAATAAAACCTCTTGGATAACTATGGACCATAGGGTCACAAGGAGTCTGACTCCAGTGAACAATAACAACATATGCAAGACACTGGACTGGGTGATAAAAAACAATTTTTTTAAGTCAGTTCCTGCCCTCAAAAAGCTTACATTTTACTGCGGGTGAGAGCAATGCAACACACTAAGTATAATTAATACAAGGTATGACATGATGGAAGTGAAGGAGAAATCTCAACACAGTGCCCTAGGGAAAACTGAGACTGGAAAGTTCACTTTTAGCTGTGGTGAGGAAGTTTGAAGTAGTTCATGAAATAATTAATTTAAATAATTCAAGAAATTTATGAGTGAGTGTATGAAAAAATGCCCTAAATGACTGATTAGAAAAATAATAAAACAAATCTGAGGCATCATCTCATATCCATTATATTAGTTAAAATGACAATTGGGCAAGAAGCAAATGTTGGGAGGGGATGTGGGAAAATGGGTGAACCTAACCAATCATTTTGGACAGCAATTTGTAATTACACCCAGAGAAACTGTTTACCCTTAGATACAGCAATACCATTGCCAGGTCTGTTTCCCAGGAAGATCAGGGGAAAAGGAAAAGAACCCATAGGTTCCAGAATATTTATAGCAGCTCTCTTTGTGATGGCAAAGAAGTAGAAAATTAAGAGGATGTCCATCAATGGGAGAATGGCTCTAAAGAAATTGTGGTATATGAGTGTTGTGGAATATTACTGTGCCATCTAAGAAACAATGAGCAAATTAATTTTTTTTTAACTGGGAAAGAACTCTACAATGAGATTATGAAGAGTGAAACAAGTAGAACCAAAAGAACATTATACACAGCTACCTTTTTTTTTTAAGACCCTTACTTTCCAACTTAGAATCAATATTATTCCAAGGCAGAAGAGTCATAAGGGCCTAGCAATGGGGGTTAAAGTGATTTGCCTAGGGTCACCCAGCAAGGAAGTGTCCGAGGCTAGACTTAAACCCAGGAGCTCCTGCCTCCAGGTCTGGCTCTCGATCCATTGAACCACCTAGCTGGCCCTCAACCACAGATTTAATATTTGAAGAATAACTTGTGAAGGTTCACCTCCAGATAATGAGCTGAAAAACTGAAATATGAAAGACAATCTATATACGCATATCTGTTTAGTGGATGATGTCCTCTGGTGTGGGGAAGGGAATGAGGAGCTGAGGCAACTGGGGGGAAAAGGAAGGAGGGAATGAGGGAGAGAGGGAGGGAGGAAGGAAGGAAGGAAGGAAGGAAGGAAGGAAGGAAGGAAGGAAGGAAGGAAGGAAGGAAGGAAGGAAGGAAGGAAAGAAGGAAGGAAGGAAGGAAGGAAGGAAGGAAGGAAGGAAGGAAGGAAGGAAGGAAGGAAGGAAGGAAGGAAGGAAGGAGGGAAGGAGGGAAGGAGGGAAGGAGGGAAGGAGGGAAGGAGGGAAGGAGGGAAGGAGGGAAGGAGGGAAGGAGGGAAGGAGGGAAGGAGGGAAGGAGGGAAGGAGGGAAGGAGGGAAGGAGGGAAGGAGGGAAGAATTAACACCTAATTTGGGACTTGAAGATTCAGAAAGGCAAAAATGAGTGGTATATTCTAGGCATAGATGATGTCTTCCACAAATGGATAGTGGGGGAAGTTGATAAATCATGTTATGTTCAAGGAGCAGCTAGTTTTTATGTTGGCCAGAATATAAATGTATAAAAAGAAGTCATTGAAGTAATATTGGAAAGGTCCATTGGGCCAAGTGTGGAGGGCCTTAAATGCCAGGTAGTGTGTTCTGTATCATCTTATTCTATGGATAACAAGAATTCACTGAAGGTACAAGGATTTCAATTAGTCAGTTCTGAGTTTCTGAAGATGTTCACCCTGGGTAAAAGTTAGTGTTGATTCTCAAGTTTTCTTCTTTCTTTCTTTCTTTCTTAAGGAGACAAAGTCAAGATGGTGTAGTAGGCACAAAAAGGTCAAACTTCTCCAAGCATCCTCTCCAACCAACCTTAAAAATAATGCTTCAAAATGAATGCTGGTGCGACAGAACCCACAAGGTGAAGGAGTGAGGCAATTTTCCTCCACAAGACAATTTGGAAGGTCAGCATAGAGAATCTGTTTTACTGGGGTAACAGGGGAGCACAGCCCATGGCAAGGCTGCACCAAGAAGTAATAGTGTAAGTCAATAGCAAGCCACCCCACCCTAACCCTACTACCTGAGATTTTGAACCCAGACCCAAGCCAACATCAAGACCATAAAATCCTATCTAAGCCAACAGCAGAGCACCCCCATGCCAACCCCTTGAAGTCTTAAGCCCTAGTACATGCCTGTAGGAAGGCTCCAAGCTCCAGCACAAGCAGTCCATTGTACACCTGGCCACTGTAAGCCCAAGAAAAGGTCTAGAGACCCTGTCCAAACCTGAGGTGATGCCTTGGGCCCCAAAACAAGGTAGCTCTTAGTGCACTGGGCCCAGTAAGCCATCAACAGGCCTTGGGAGAATCAGTAGGCAGCATCCAGAGCTCTCAGCCCACAGGCCATTTGTCATCTAGGAAGAACTGAAATTTATAGAAATGTAGAACTAGAGCAAGAAGGAAAAGATGAAGTTTAAGAGTGCCCTCTCTACTCTAAGAACAGAGCCTACCTTTAAAATAAAGATAAAAGTTAAGAAAAATGCTAGGGAAATGAGAAAACATAAAATAACAACACTTAACCACAGAAAATAATTATCAGACAAAGAAGAGCAAGGCACAAACTCAGAAGGGGACAATGAGCTCAAAGCAGCCGCATACAAAACTTCAAAGAAAAATAGGAAATGGTCTTAGATCCAAGAAGCACTCAAAAAAGATGTCAAAAAGCAAGTAATAAAGGAACAGGAAAAATGGGGCAAAGTAATGAAAGTAATGCAAGAAAGAGTCAACAGCTTGAAAAAGGAGGTAACAAAAAAATAAAATAACACTTTATAAAACAGAATTGGAACAAAACCAATGCAACCAAGATTAGAAGAGAAGCAACAAACTGGGGAACAAAATTTTATAACAAATTTCTCTGATAACGGTCTCATTACTCAAATACATAAAGAACTAAGTCAAATTCACAAGAATCCAAGTCATTCCCCAATCGATAAATGGACAAAGGATATATATAGGGAGTTTTCAGATTAAGAAATCAAAGCTATCAATCATCATATGAAAAAAATATTCTAATCCCTCTTAGAGAAATGCAAATTAAAACAACTCTGAGGTACAACCTCACATCTATCAGATTGGCCAATATGACAGTAAAGGGAAATAATAAATGTTGGAGGGGATGTGGCAAAACTGGGACACTAACACATTACTGGAGTTGTGAATTGATCCAAGCATGCTGGAGAGCAATTTGGAATTATGCCCAAAGGGCTATAATAGAATTTATATCTCTTGATCCAGTAATACTACTACTAGGTTTGTATCCCAAAGAGATTTTTTGTAAAAACAGGAAAGGATCTGTTTGTACAAAAATATTTATAGTTGCACTTTGTGTGGTGGCAAAATTGAAAACTAAAGAGATGTTACTCAATTGGGGAATGACTGAACAAACTGTGGTATATGATGGTGATGAAATACTATCATGCTATAAGTAATGATGAACAGGATAATTTCATAAAGACCTGGAAAGACCTACATGAATGGATGCAGAGTGAAATAAGCAGAACAAGAACATTATACCCAGTAACTGAAACATTGTTCAACAATCAAATGTGATAGGCTTTGCTAGTAACAACAATACAATGATCCAGGAAAATGTTGATGGACTTGTGAAAAAGAATAGTATCCACCTCAGAGAAAGAACTGTTGACGTAGAAATGTAAATTAAAACATATGATTTATAATTTATTTATTTGGGTAGATGACTTGGGATTTTTTGATTTTATAAGATTATTCACTTACAAAAATAAATAATATGGAAATATGTTTTGCATGATAACACATGTATAACCCAGAAAAATTTTTTTAATTTTAAAAACAGAATTGGCCAAATAGAAGAAGAGGTGCCAAAAAAAAATCCAATGAAGAAAAGGTTTTCATAAAAAAGTAGAATTGGCCAAGTGGAAAGGAAGGTTGAAAACTCTTTGAAGAAAGTAATTTCCTAAAAATTAGAATTAGGTAAATGGAAACAACAAAATCAAATCAAAAGAATGAAAAAATAGAAGAAAATATGAAATAAATCATTGGAAGAACAACTGACCTGGAAAATAAATCCAGGAGAAACAATTTAAGAATTATTGAAATACCTGAAAACCATGATAAAAAAAAAAGACTTGACATCATATAAAAGAAATTATCAAATAAAACTGCCCTAATGTTCTTGAAAAAGAGGGTAAAATAAAAATTGAAAGAATCAAGTTCTGTGCTCTACAGTAACATTATGAAAACTGGCACTACAACATCCTCAGACATGAATGGTCATATCTACAGCACCCTAGGGCTTGGCTACAGTATAATTTTTCAATTACACCATTAAGAAACTGACATCACTGAGGCTGAATAGGTTCAAAGGATGGTTTAAGGAGACAAAGTCCCAAGTTCACCTATTCATCTAGCTAGCTAATATTGCCACATTGCAGGATTTACAGGAATATTTACAAATCCTTCTTGTTTATTATTAATCCAGGTTGTCAGTATCTCCAGCTATATTTAGACTCTTTTGGCTATCTTAGTGCCTCAGATTGAGGGGTGCTGTCTACACAGTTAAGGTCCAATGTTCAAGTATCTGCCTCAGTTTATCCCTCACCAAATTATTTGGCTATTTGTGAGATCTTACTCAGTGTAAGCTACCATTTCTCCCACAGAAAAATCTTTCTAAAGTAGTTGGGTTAATTTCTTTAAAGTTTAAAGGTTTAAAGTTTAAACCTTTACTGTAGCTGGATTTCTCTTGAACCTCTATATTAATCCTTCTAAAGTGTTCTAGTTTAACAAAGAGGGTCACAGAACAGGGTTGTGAGAAAGCAGATTCCAAAGCCTGGTCCAATGATAGATGCTCCCTCCCCCATCCCTTTATCCAGTCCTGAAGGCTCTCTTTTACAGCAAATGGTTGGTATGAAGACTTGGGTTCAAATCTACCTTCATATGCTTCCTAGCTATGTGACCCTGGGCAATTCAACTTAACCTCAATTTTTCCGTTTATAAAAGGAGAAAAATAATAGCACCTCCCACCTAAAATTATCATGAGGGTCAAAAGATATAATTGTAAAGCTCTTAGCACAGTGCCTGGCACATAGTAAGCACTATGTAGATATTAGTTATTATTATTATCATTACTAAAAAAAAGCTCCAGACTCAAGTTACCTGACAGCAATGAGTATACTAAAATGTGAAATAGTACATGTGTCAAAAGAAATAGTTTTTTTCAGTGCTTACAATTACTTTGATCACATAAACACACCCCCTTGCCTAAACTGAGACAGCAATTTTCAGGGACGAAAAGGCCAGAAACCATCCATTCCATGACAGCATAGAGAAGGCACCATTGACAACAGGTGGGTGTTTCTTGTCCTGAGGGAAAGCAAAATGAAGGTGGGGGGTGGGGGGGAGAAAGGTGGGGTAGGGAGTACGTAGATGACAGTGAAAAGCAATAATATTATGTATAACTTTTCAGAGTTTTAAATTTTTTTTTTGATTGGAGGCTCCTGAATAAGTTTCCTCAAAATTCTCATCCATAACCTTTATAAATCATAAAAATGTACATGTATAAAATCACACCATCAATCAAGAAAGTTTTTATTAAGTGCTTACTGTGTGACAAGCACTGTGCCAGGTGTTAGGGATACTCCCCCCCCCCCCAAAAAAAGGCAAATCAATATGTAACAGAGATGACTTAAAGTGCTTTAAAAACATATATCCCCAATATCTCCATTATGTCCTTCTGGTTTGAGCAAACCTTTGTCCTTAAATAATGCCTTGTGACCAACTGGGACCTATTCTATGGCAATCTTATTTGTCAACTCACCAAGTGTAATAAATAGTGTATATCCAAGTGATCTCAGAATAGGCACTGGCTTTAGAGGAAGATGACTATGAACCCCTAGCATCAGAGTTTGTTTAACTTCATAGGTACTGAGCCTAGACTACCAACTGCATCTATTATGATGCCCTTAAAAAGTCAGAGTTGCTTTTAGGCATCTATTCAAATGCAAAGTAATGGAGCTATAAGAAAAGAAGTGATTGAAGCCTCAGAAAAATGGAGTTTGTGCATTTTCATCTCAACCAACTGATCATAAATTGGTTTTTAAAATTAGCAACACATTCAGTGTGCTTTCACTAATGTCCTCTACCTAGAGGGAAAATAAAAAGTAGAGGTAAAGTGGGCTCTCAAAGGCTGTCCCAGCTTGGTAGCTCTAACAGGTCCCACCACGTTTTAAAACTTATGACAATGGGTTGAGAGAAAGACCCCATTAATCTCTGAGGATCAGCCTAACTAAAGACAGAGAGGCTCCTACCAAAAACTGGCTTCTACGTCAATGGCTTTACTTCTGGCCATAGAAATTCAAGAAACTGCCAATGAAGGGGATGAGCTGGGATTGCAGTCTGCATGAATAGCAGAATGGCTGACTATGTACACAGGAAATCCATATGCTGTGCTGAGCCAATGACAGTGAACTCTAACTAACAGGGAGAACCTGCTCTGAAAAGACTAAAAAAATTCCGCTTTCCATCCTGGCACAGCAAAGAGTCACCTTCTCTATGGCTGTGACAAGAGTTAGATTCAGGACCTATTTGGTTAGTAACAGATATGGTGGCCAGTTCAAAATAGAAGATATTCAATGTGAAAGGGATGATTCCACTCTCAGTCCTTTTCTTAGGACCCACAAGGATATATAATGGAGATTTCTTCCAAGGTGGAGACCAGATGGATATACAGTAGACATAGGATTCATGACCTAATATTTGTTGATGAGATTTGCTTTTAAGCCCCATTTGATATCTTAAAGCTACAAAATTGTAGGGCCAAATTATGGTGCCTACAGTCTTCTCTACTGAGGTCTTCATAGCGTGTTGACCATTTTTCTCCCTTTTTTCTTACACAGAACACATCTTTAAAATAGGCTCCCTAACTAGAGGAAAAGGGTCTTCTGGGGAAAATCGTACTTGCCAGGTGGAGATGTTGGAGCAGGCATATTATCATTACCCTCTTTCTGTGAATTCTCTTATTGAAAACTGATACCCTTCCGAAGGCTTCTCTTCCTCCAGGTTATGGCTACAGAGAAAGAACCCCAAACCTTGTGTAGATATTGTCAACACGGCATCCCCTATATACCAAATACCTGGCCTATTTCTGCCTTCAGAGGAAAAGCAGACTCCATCCTGAAAGATTCCTCCCCAAGCTCTGTGGTTGGCTGCATGCCCTAGAGCTTTCCTTTCTTAAGTGCATCCTTCCTCACCTCAACACTGCTTCCCCAACACACAGACACACACACATTAAAGATTCTGTGTCTGCCCTTCCTACACTTTGTCATGATGGGAAAGGAAATACTTGAGCCAAGGTAATGTCTATCTCTCTCTCTCTCCGCTGCTCCTGTCATCATAATCATGGGCACACAGATTGCAGTAAGATGTTTCCTCAGGCTCCTTCTCCGTGGCTACAAGATGACCAGTCCTGGAATCACGGAGCTTCAGACAGTAAGTCTCCTCTGCCACATCTGTCGTACATATAATAATCATGGCAGCACAGTTTGTTGCAACAGGAGATATTTCCTCGGGCTCCTTCTGCTCAGCCACAAGATGGCCAGTCCAGAAATCATGGAGCTTCGGAGGACAAAATGACACTGGTCCTTTCCATCCAACCCCCAAGTTTCCAGACATATTCCACGTTCATAGCCTGGGCTTCACAAGCAGTCCTTCTTCAAACAGCAACACAAAGCTTAGCCTCCCCCTTATTGAAGACTCGCAAGCAAGTTCAAATCCTGTAGACATTAGGCACTTCCAAAGATTGGCACGGATAAGGAGATGAGTCTGCTAAGGAGGGCACCATAACCAGATCCTCCCTTAGGCCACCTCACATACATGCCCACGCGTGCGAGGCTTTTAGGTCGTGGATGGGTCGTGTTTTTTCTTCTTGCCCCGGCAGGATTTGCAAACGCAGCAGATGATACAAGGAGAAGCCAAAAGCAGCAGAGGTGAGGTCACCAAGGCTATGATGCCCAATCCCACAAGGATTCCAACAACCTGAAGAAGGAAAGACAAGGGGACGGTGTAAGCCAATAACCAAAAGTTCTGACACGAGTCCACTTCGGCACATACGCAAGCAGCAATAACAAGGAGCCTTACCCAAAGTCCAGCTACAGCCCAAATCAGAGCTAGAAGCAGCAGAGTTCAAGCATTATAAACACAATATTTGGGTTCCAAATCTAGCTCTGGCACCAACCTTGGCACCACCTAAAGCTGGCGACTCCCTCTGCAGTAAGTAACCGGTGCCAATGATGCAATGTCCCATAGCGGCTAAAGCACTGGACTTGGGAGTCACAGAAAAGCAGAGTTCAAATCCTGCCTCTGAGAGTCAGCAGCTGTCTGACCTCGGGCAAAGCCCTGAATCTCACATGATCTCAGTTTTTGCCTCGGTCCAAGAGGGATAATTAATATTTGTGGGATGAAGCTGGAGTGAAATTTAAATGATTTAGTATGTAAGAAACTTAAAGCACCATGAAAATGGCAGTTATTGTGAATGCCGGCTCTTCCTCACCAAAGTGGGGGCGATGCTTAATGAACCCAAGACAATTCTGAGTGGTGGAAATAACTAAGCCACTAAGTCTGGTCCTGATTTGTAATTTATGCAGACATGGACTGTATATTCAAAATATATCATGATAGCAGTAAACTCCAAAAAGGTCTTTATCTGCTCTTAGATATAGGCCCAAGGCAGAAAACCAGAATAACCCCTCCTCTTGTCAGGGGAACAGAACATATGCTTCCAATTCTAGGTAGAATCATAGATTTAAAGCTGGGGCATGACCCCAGAAGCTAGGAAATCCAATCATCTTGTTTATAGAGGACACTAAAGATTAAGTGACTTGCCCAGGTCACACAATGAGGAAATGTCGGTGGCAGGATTTGAACTCAGGTTTTCTTGATTGCCAGCCTATAACTCGAGCCACTAAACACTACCTGTTGCTATAGATAATACCCAGACCACTCTTCTGGTCCTCTAAGGGGCTGCTGCTGCTCATACTCAGCCTCTTCTACAGCATCTGTGTCGCCATCTTCTTCCATCAATGACAACCATCTACCCTTGTAAAATGGGAAGATTCCCAGGCAGAAGCCCTCCTAGACGTAGCACACCTCACTTATTCTACCCATCCCCTTTCAAACCACAGTACCTGTGTTCGGTTCCACATCACAGAGGCTCGGGAGTGACCCAGTTTATTCCGGCAGGGTCCTTTATCATAATGTCTGAGGAAAATGTCATTCTGAAAGAAAGGAGGAAGTCCCAATCAGCGTCAGTTTTAAAACTTAGAGAAGGGTACATGCCTAACAAAGTTTTCTTACAAAATGTCAGAACTGCAACCGGGGTTAGAAAACTGGGGCTTTGCCCAAGGGCACAAGATGTAGAGAATGCTGACAGTCCCTGAAATTTCTTTAGCATAATGAGGTCAGTTCATTCTCCCCCTCTATTCTGCAGCCTGCCAAGCAGAGATCATGTGCCACTATCCTGGGGCCTCTGTTTCTCTATCACAGGGCAACCTTCATCCCCCTCTCCTTAGGGCACCTTTCATGTTACTTGCCTTGAGCATGGTTTATGTTGCTCAATCTCAGCACACACACACACACACACACACACACACACACACACACAATCCTGCCAAAAGGAGATTCAGAAATCAAAGGTAAATGTTATGATCAAAAATACCTCCCAGCAAGCCCATGACCTTCAGAAATGTAACTGGGTGGCTCCAGAAGTTATTCCAAAGTCAGATAGCACCTACATAATTCTAGTAAGGAGTTTAAGAATCTTTGCTGAGACCAGCCCTCTCCCACAATATGGTGCCTTGTATGGATACATCAATTCTTCATAAAATAAAAACCAATGGATGAGTCTTTGTTGAACCCCTAATATATGGCTATCACTGAGGTGTGTCTTGAGGGGAATAAAAGAGTGCCTACAGGAGCTTATTAAGGAAATAAGAGTTAAAACTTAAGTGAAAAGTATCACATTAAGAGCAATGCAATGATCTCAGAATGATAAATCACATGTTTAATTAGGAAACAAAGCAATATTTTGCAAGATCTTAATCATGTGGTATAAGTAGTAAGTGTGAAAGGAACTGGGAAAGCCAATGTGGTCTTGCCTCGAAGCTTTGCCTGGAATTCTCTCTGAACTCATCTCTGTGTCACTTCCTTTAAAAGGCTTTTGATTCAATTCCCCTGATAATTCAATGCTCTCCCACCAACAAATCCCTACATATTTATTTTGTATGTATTCTATATTTACTTATTTGTAAACATGTTGTATCCCCACCTTGTAAAATGAGGGAAGGGACTGGACTCCCCAGTAATCTCATGATGGCAAGGAATGCTCTAAGAATGATACTGTCATGGAAGGATCTGAACAAGAGTGTCCCAGGACATCCAGGCATGGGAGATCCCTTGTTAGGGAGCTTAGCAATATCATTAAGATCAGAGATCTCTTGAAGTATTTACCATAAAAAATTGATTTACAATTAAAATTATCAAGAGAAATAAATCTGTGATGTTTGCCCAAATGAAAGCATTCTCCATTTGATGCCTAAGCTTAGGATTTGGATAATCACCTCTCAAGGCCCATCCTTAGAACATTCCTAGAAGCCAGACACCCACTATCTGAAATTTTCACAGGGCAACACAGCTCAATATGCAACCAATGCCAACACCATTGGTTTAAACAGAGCAAAAATGATGAATAGGAAAACGATGAATAGAACAAGATGCTTCCTTCCACATCTGATGTCAGTGTTACGAGCCATTTAACATCTGCCTCATCTCATCGCAAGTGCCAGAACTGTGTGTTCTTTGCAGCACCATTCACCAAAACACAAATAAATCTGCCAAAGAAGACCGAGATCTGGTGCATACATTTTTATCTCTGTTTTCTGCAGAAGGCATAAGTATGTTGTGAGCCCAGAATATGAATATGGCCCCTCCTAATACACTAATGGAATGAAGAGGAAATTGTCAATTCTATCATTCGTTTATCCTCAGATAAATTCATTTCAATTATTCACAAAGCTCCATAAGGGGTTATACAATCTGGTTTAATTCCTCTCCCAGAATGTACCATATCATAGCAGGCCTCCTATAATGGTGTTTCTCAGAAGGATTAGACCAAACCACACAAATAAGGGCAATAGTTAAAGGATAGCTAGGTGGTTCAGTGGAGAGAGAGCTATGCCCAGAAATGGGAGGTCCTGGGTTCAAATCCGGTATGATACTTCCTAGCTGTGTGACTCTGGGAAAGTCACTTAACTCCAATTTGAGTGATCTGCCTTGGAACCAATATTTAGTATTGATTCTAAGACAGTAGGTAAGATTTTTTTTTATGTTATATAGCAGTATCATTGCTGAACTGAGATGAATTTTTTGTGAGTCAAATGTGTAGTCACTTCTAATTAAGCTCAAATCACTTTGTATTCAAGGGCTCTGACTTCAAGGGCTTCTCACCCCTCCTTCACCCATCCTTTCCCTTATAGTCCTAAAGATTATCACTTGGCTGTGGGCTTGTAACAGTACTAACATGACTTTTTTTTTTTTAATTTTAGAAATAAACCCTTACCTTCTTTCCTAAAACTGAAATGACATAAATATCAGTTCCAGGACAGAAGAGTGGTGAGAAATAGGCATTTGGAGCTAAGTGACTTTCCCAGAGTCATACAGCTAGGAAATATCTGAGGTCAGGTTGAAACCCAGGACCTCTTGTCTCCAAGACTGACACTTAGCTGCCCTGTTGACATGATTTTAAAAAGAAGGAAAGGTTCAGTCAAAATATTGAGATGGTAAAAGCAGGGAATGAGATGAAGAATGATAACTGGGTCAGACGCTTTTCACTTGGTGGCAGCTCTGGGTTTCATGTGTCTGAATAAAGAACCAACTTCAGAGTAGCTTATAAACTCATCTAATCCAAGAAGAATTTACCAGTGTCCTATTATGTGCAAAGCACTACCCCTAGGTGGTAAGACTATAAATAGAACCTCCTCTCAAAATGTCTCATATTCTCAAGAAACCTACATCCTATGGGAGGTGAGGTAAAGATAAATATATTAAATTTATGGGGCATAGTGACACCTATTCCAGGTTAAGAGAACAACTTAATGGTTCTAGAATATAGTGAAATATCTCTCATCCAAAGAAAAAGAGATGCTCCCAAACAAACTTTATCTTTTGAGCCACCCTCGAGTCCATCCCTCCCTCCCTCTGGGAGGATGGACATGGAGAGATCCTCCCAGAATCCCCCTTTAAGGAGGGCAGCCCCATTTTCATTTCCTAATCAATGGCACTCCTTTGGACTTAGCATGCCTCTGAGTCAGGTCCCCTTCCCTTCCTCCTGCCAATTCCTTTTTATGTGTTGTCTTCTCCCAATAGATAGTGAGCATCTTGAGGGCAGGGACTATCTTTTGTCTTTCTTTGTATCTCTAGTGTTTAGAGCACTACCTAGCACACAGTAGATACTTAATATCCCAGTTAAGGCAAAAACCTTCAGATAAGGATCTACAGAAAGAGCTGTTAAGGTTGGAGAAGTCCTTTTTCTTAAGAAAAAAAAGTTTTCTACTTCAAGACCACTAGACATATTCAAAAATGGAAATAGGCAGGATGCCAATTCTCATTCTAGAAGGTTAAAAACAAATGCTCCATAGGGTGGAACCACACATAAGAACTTACATCCAGGTTCTGGAGACAGTACCAGCAGAATGTGTGCTTACAATTCTTACACATCATCTGAGCACAGCCTTCATTCCGTTCAATGTAGACTCGGCAAACAGGACACTGCTTAATGGGAGCTTCCGCATCCACCCCAATGAGGGCTCTAGAAAGAGAAGAGGCAGGGAGTAGGGAAATAGCTTATTCAATCAGTGAGAACCACAGCTATATCAACTAAAGTAGAAGATGAGGAAAGTGGGAAGATCTAAGGGCCAAGCTAAAACACAGACTCCTTCTTGTAAATGACCTATACTAAATTTGTAGGCCAATAATAGCAAAATGTCAATTTTCCATTATCCATGCTGGTGTGTATGTGTGCACCCTTGTGTACAGGAGCCATGAGTGTGCATCCATGTCTTTTTCAGAGGAAGTTGGAAAATTCAAGATAGAAAGACAAAGGACCCCAGATATGTAACAAGAAACTCAAAAGAACAGGTCACTGAAAATCCATTTACATTTGGTTTTGGCATGCATCGCAATTATTTTCCTTGGCATAGATCAATCTTCCTAATTGTGATTTGCCAAGCTAGAGTGAAAAATGAATGTGTATTCCTGGAGCACACTTACCATAACAGAAACCCTAAAGAGGAAACGAGAAAGTAGGAGAATCGAGCCAATGGTCATCTACACGTGGAGAATTATAAAATAAAATTGAGACTTGAAAAATGACCATTTCATATGAGACTGAAATGACAACTATTTATGCTGCTTATAAGACACTAAACTAAACAAATTAGCTGTGACATTCCCATTCATCCCCCACCCGGCCACAGTAAGATAAGAATTCTGGAATCTCTAATGTGGAAAAAGGAGTGGGAAGGAAGAGTGAATCACGGTCCTAGGATCCCTCTTTAGTGACTGAGAGACATCAAAGATGCAACAACCAAGGTGTGAGAAAGATGGGAATGGCTGGTCAAAGCCTGCCTAATCAGTCTATTAAACCTGCCTATAATCTGTATTAAGTCCTTAATCCTATTAATTCTTCATGAAATATGGAAAGACATCAAGATAAGTAGACAACACCAGGAGTCCTAAAAAGCCACACTACCAGCTCTGAAGCAGGGCTGAGATCCTTCCCTTGAATGCACTAGTAGCTAGCTATGTTCTCACTAACAGAGAACACTCATAGCCCCAAGCAAAACTGAGGATCAAACACAAAGGTCATCCTCAGGGAGCTCCTGTTTTGTTCAAAACCTCCCAGGACCAGAAGGCACAAGTTTAACTGATTCACATCTTCCCCTCTCCCAGCAGGGGTGCCACCTTCAAAGAGCCTGATTTCTTACATAACATACAAATGACGTGACAATGAGTACTCGTTTTCCCACACATTTTAAGAAGATTCAATTCCCTGTGAATGTTTTCAACGCAATATAACATTTTTATTGTCACCAGACCTCAAAACATCCTTGGGAAGAAGGTAGAAGAATGATGGCTCTATTCTCACTCAAAAGAAGCAGGAAAACTGAGGCACATGGAAATTAAATGACTAACATGAAGGAAGAAGGTATATGGTTGAGCCAAGACTTTCCCCTCTAGTTTCAACTGACCAAAGTGTCTCTCCCACCACTGGATGGGGCAAAAGAATCCAAGTAAAAACTCTGTATCATCAATAATACTAGGAGAAGTCTCCAGCCCCAAATCATTCCTTAAGAAATAATCTCTTAAGAGGGTAGCTGGATAGTTCAGTGGATTGAGAGCCAGGACTGAGAGATGGGAGGTCCTAGGTTCAAATCTGGCCTCAGACACTTCCCAGTTGTGTGACCCTGGGCAAGTCACTTGACCCCCATTGCCTAGCTTTTACCACTCTTCTGCCTTGGAACCAATACACAGTATTGATTCCAAGATGGAAGGTAAAAAAAGTAAGGTAAAAAAAGAGAAAGAATTTCATAATTACAGGAATATTTTGATGGCATTCAATATGTTGATAAGGAAAATGTTGTGTTATAATTTATTAAAAAGTGGCTACTTCATGCAACTCCAAAGATACTTTTTCTCCCTGGAAAGAGCATTTAGTGAGGGACTAGAAAAGTCTGTAGATCCCAGAATTTGAGAATTGGAAGGGACTTTTTTTTTTTAACATACACAGTAGTTTCATTCTATTACTGTTCTAGCCATGGAGGAATAACTGAATCCCCCTCAAATCCAAGGGGGAGCAGATGAAAAGGAATTAATTGGCTGTTATAGTGACTGTACATTTTGCATACTTTTAAGCAACTCTTAAATATTATAGAACATATTAAACATAAATGGAGACTACAATGCAGTACTCTATTTACAGTACATTTGAAGATCCAAGTTTAAAATAATCAAGTTGAATGTACATAACTGTTAGTGCATTTGAGTAGATTATGATTATGTCCAAAAAGAGCAATTTGAGAATTGGAAGGCCACCTGGTTCAAACCTCCACACAAAAGGAACCCCCACTCTAATCCCCCTTGTTGAGATAACAGATCTAGTTCAGTCTTACCCATGTTCTGTTGGCAAGACAACAACTGGGGGGCTGTCCCGACAAGAGCGATCAGCATGCCAGGTATCTTTGCAACATGAGCAGAACGTCAAGTGACAAGAAGGACATTCAACTTTTGTGGGCTGTCCTGAATCACTCTGTTCAATATGGCATACAGTCTGGCAGTCAGCAACAGGGCACCATGTCCGACAAGGGTCCAAATGGACCTCTGGAATAAAAAGAAAGAAAATGATGGTTGCATTCCTTTCTTAGGGTCTTGACTTAAGTTTTCCTACTTATGAGTCCTCTTCTGATTTCAATACCTGTTCAAAAATCATTATCTGGAAAATGGAATATTTGTTATCTAACATGATTTTTTTAAATGTTGGTGACATCTTTTACTAATATACAAACACTCTGGCAAGATAAAGATTTTAGGAGCAGTTTCCCCAACTACATAAATGATTCTCTGATGCAAACAATCTCAAGTCACATTTATATAGTAATCAAGATAAGATTTGCAAAGTACCCAGCACACAGTAAGCATATTAAAGATAAAGATTCTTTTTTCATTCATTCATTCATTTCTAGTTAAGAGCAGGGATTGTTTTTTGTTTTCTGTTCTTTTCAGTACCATTGTCTTACACATGCATAGCAGCCATTTCCTTAATTAAACTTAAATTCTTACATCTGCAAATGTTTATTTGTTCCATACTTATTGCCTATGCTTTTTCAACCATCTCCTAAATTATCTTGAAGCTACCTGGTTTACCCCAACTCTGATATTGTGTAGTATGAATAAGGTATAGTTGGTGTTATTCAAGAGTTGACTTCTGATTTCAAGAGTTATACAAAAAACACTATCTGGAAATCGGGGTGTTTGTAACCCAACACTTACATAGCAAGCACAGTGCTACCAAGAACAACCATTTCTACTAAGTTTCCATTAGGTGAATCCATATCTCATTTACTTGGTCCCTGATCATCATCCCTTTCCCCCATATTGTGAAATGCTATGTTTGCTGCTGATCTCATGCCCTGACAGCAAAGAGTGTCATCACCACTCATAAAATAAAACCCTTTCAGAAATGTTTATCTCAGGTATTCCAAAGAGATAAAAAAAAATCAACAATCACAATCCCCTGAAATGGCCAGTCTTGCCTCTATTTTAGAGAAAACTAGAATATGATCAGCCTGCTAGGTATGAAATTTTTTTTTTCAGACACAGACTTACCCTAACAATAGCCCTAGGTAATAGGTTATAGTGATTTCCTTGAATTAACAGAGGAAAATGCAGCAAATGGGGAAGCTGGTCCCAGACTTCCCATAACTGTGTCTGGGAGCCATAGAACTAGTTAAAACACAGAACTCATCTCCAAGGTGATCTACACATCCTCTCCATGTTATAGATGAAGAAAACTAGAGCCCAGGGAAATTAAGAGACTTGCCCAAAGTTATACAGGTAAATGAGCATCTGAGGTGAGGTTCTAACCCCTTTCCTTTGACTTCTGAAGACAGGGTTCTTTCTACTGTTACAGTCAAGAGGTTAAAGTGACAGAACTGACAAGCTGTATTTCATACTTCCACAACACTTCTACGATAATGAAACACTAGAAAATGAAGCAAATGGGGATAATTCGTTCCCCTAAAAGGAGAAATGGTCCAGATACACTCTAGCCATTGTGGAGACTTCATGGAGCAGGCAAGAATCAATCATCGCACCTCATACAAGTGATGGCTATGTCTGTCTCTTCAGAAAATAACAAAAGTCTTCCTCTTCAAGTATTCCCACACCCTGCCCAGCTTCCTTACTCCTTTTCAGTAAAAGATCCACAGTTCTTTCCATCAAAGGTGACCTTTAGAGGAATAAAATCATGTGGAAAATGTTGGTACTCCTTGAGGGGTGGAGTGGCCCTTTTCTCTCTGAAACGATGGATTTGGAAACCTTTGTACTGATGAGATTCTAATTTTAAAACCTCCTTCCCTTGGGAATTTATAGACAGAAGAAAGCAAATTTGAAGGAGAAAGAAAATGAAATAAAAAAGCTGAGAGATAGTCTAATTTCCCAAACCAATACTTTCCCAAATCAAATACTAAGGAAAAAAAAAAGTCTAAAAGAGTTCCTCTGGATATTATATTTATAACTACCTGAGATTTATAATAAGTGGATATATTCTTATTAGGAATTTTGAGTACTCAGGCACTTTCCTTATATACATGATATTTTGGTCCAGGATAAAGATTTGGGATGGAGGAATAGAGTAAGGAAGGGAAATGGAAACATCACAGAAAGGATAAGGAGAAGATAGACTGGGGGGGGGGGGGGGCACAAGGGGCTTGTCAAAATGTGATCAAAAGGAGACAGTTGCTTTCTAGCCCCCTTATTATATATCATCTGGCACCAACATTAGGACTTCCAATCTCTTAGAAAGTTCATTCATATGTCACAATGATTCCAGGAGAATGGCCTTTTGATTGATACCAGTTTTTAAAATAACCTATTTAACAAATTAAAATCTTTAAAAGCCTTGTAACAAGGGTAGTGCCACTTTTCTTTGTGTATTTCCAGAGGAAGGAATTATATAACTAGGTCTTAAATTATTCAGTTTATTATTGTTTACATATATAAATATATGTGTGTGTTTATATGTATATGCGAATTTTATGTATCACTAAAAATTCTGATCCAAAAGTATGCAGATAAAGTAATTGCATTTTATTATATTTTGGGAAAGAATGATGATTATTTAGTTGAACATGGCTGTTAGTATAATTTCAATATCAAATGTTCAAGGGCAAGCTGGCTAAAAGATACTATACAAATGAGTAATTTCCAAACACCAATGTCATATTACAATACAACATATTACAATAACAATGCCCCCCATTGAAACTTTCTATAAGAAATGCCTTTAAAAATAAAAACCTTGCCTTTTGAATTAGAATTAATTCTTCTAAGACAGAAGGACAAGGGCTAGGTAATCCAGGTTAAGTGACTTATCCAGGGTCTCACAGCTGGAAGTATTTGAGGCCACATTTTAATGGGACCTGCTGACTCAAGACCTGGTGCTCTATCCACTGTGCTATCTAGCTGCCCCACAAAATGCTTTTTAAGTTTAAAAAAAAAAAACAACCCAGACCTTGGACTCAGAAGTCTTGGATTCAAATTTCAACTCAGTTATTTACTCAGGTTCAATTTCCTCACCCAGAAAATAAAAGGTTAAACTGTATGATTTCTACATCTATGATTCTATGTTATGAAATATGCAGTGTGCATAAACATATACATATGCACAGGTGCATAGTGGCTAGAACACCAGGCTTCAAATCAAGAAAACTCATTTAATCCAGAAGAAAACATGTGATTTATTGCTTGTTTATACGGGTGTGTGATTTGGGGTTTTGGATTTAAAGGATTGCTCTTTTACAAAATTGAATAATATGGAAATGGGTCTGAGTGATTAAATATATAGATATAGATATTACATATGTATGTATAACCCAGTGGAATTGCTTGTCAACTCCAAGATGGGGAGGGGTGGGAGGAGGGAGGAAACACGGATCAAGTAATTATGGAAAACATTTTTCTTTTTAAGCCCTTACCTTCCATCTTGGAGTCAATACTGTGTATTGGTTCCAAGGCAGAAGAGTGGTAAGGGCTAGGCAATGGGGGTCAAGTGACTTGCCCAGGGTCACACAGCTGGGAAGTGTCTGCGGCCAGATTTGAACCCAGGACCTCCCATCTCTAAACCTGACACTCAATCCACTGAGCCACCCAGCTGCCCCCAACTTAAAAGTCTTAAGAGAAATAGCTGCTGAGAGCTCCAAGGATCACGTACACTGGGGCCTAGTGACTAGGCTGTCTATTTACTATTCTCCATTGCCTCTCTCTATCTGCTGAACTCTACTGGGTAAGAAACATTTTTTTAAACACTAAAAATTATACATTTGTAAAATAAAAATTTCAAGTCCTACTTGCTATGTATATAAATATGGGCAAATAAAATGCTATTTCTGGGCTTGTTTCTTCATCTGTAAAATGACAGAGTTGGACAAAGTGATAACTAAGGTCCTTTCCGGCTCAGAGGCTACAATGCTTTGCAGCTTCAGCTGTTTGAAGTCATCAAGAACGAACTGAATATAAAGATGTTATCAACAATACTGGCTGCTGCCATAACAAGGTAATACCACAAAGGAAGAGAAACACAATGAAAGAAGATATGGAGGCAAAGGAGACTTTAAAAATATTTTATGTTACATGCTCTGCTTTCCTTCCTAACAAAACGCCCAGCCTCATGTAACTAATAAGTAGGCATCGTTTTGTTTACAGGCAGCTCTTTATGCCTTTGCTTTCCTGAGCTGCTTCTTAGCATTCTCTTTCATTATTAATTTCTCTTTCATCCTATTCTAGCTCTCGCTGGGGATTATTTTCCCTTCCCTATACACCAACGAGTAGCTAGCAGAACAACTTAGAATTTAGGGGTTAGGGATAGGAAATGCCTCCCAACTCTGCTCTGGAAAAGTGGATGCATATGTGACTATTTCATATTATTACTGTGCCATCCTCAGCTACAAAAAGAATTAAGGAGACGGCGAGGTAGCCCTCGTTTGAGACTAGGTCTAGGGACAGGAGATCCAGGATTCAAATCTGACCTCGGACACTTCCTAGCTGTGGGGACCCTGAGCAAGTCACTTAACCCCAATTTACCTAGCCCTTACTGCTCTTCTGCCTTAGAACCAATACAAAGAGAGAAGGTAAAGATTTTTAATAAAGAATTAAGCTCAATGATTTAGAAAATTCTTTGAAATTTTCTTCATTGGGTGAGAGACTGAAAATTTTGTCTGTTCAATGCCTACTTCATTTTAGGTATCCAAATGTTAAACTGAAAACTCAATGATGCTTTGATGTGGCTGTTCTCCATACGAGTTCCTCCTCCTCCAGTGAGCATCTTTCTGAGCATCACTGTTTTCTGAGCAATTCTTGTCAAAATCCTCCCGCTGGAGGTCACCTTCCTAAAATCTCTTGATATTGAAGCAGTTACCAATGAAGCTATACTTTTTCCCCTCTTGTTATTAGCCCAGCTTTTTAATTAGTCATGTCTAATGACATCCATTATAGTACTTTTCCTTCCTTTTCTAGTACTAATTTTTTTCTTTTTTCTTTACTTATTTATAATCCTTAACCTTCCATCTTAGAATCACTACTGTGTATTGGTTCCAAAGCAGAAGAGTGGTAAGGGATAGGCAATGGGGGTTAAGTGACTTGCCCAGGGTCACACAGCTAGGAAGTGTCTAAGGCCAGAATTGAAGCCATTTCTCACACTTCCTAGCTCTGACCACTCTTCTGCCTTGGAACCAATATACAGTAGTGATTCTAAGATGGAAGATGAGTTAAAAAAAAGTGAAACCATTAACAGTCCTCCATGTAACTTCTCTTCTAGGGCAGAAAATGAAAGCATGGTGCCTGAAAAGAAAGTAGAATCTACAAATCTAACAGGGTCCCCAACCTAATGAATCCATGGTGCACCTTCTATGAAAATAGTTAAGAATCTCTTTCCAATATATAAAAATGTGACCAATAACAGATAATTGCCTACTTGCTTTATCTTCCTAAGAGTAGTTAAAAGTATTTGGGGCTAAAGTTGATAAGGTGCTTTGAAAAGCTGTGAGTCCCATATTATATCTAATTACAGAAACAATAGCTGCTAATTGTGTAAGAGAAATGCGTAGGGAAAGGTTTACTTCTAAGTCCACCAGAATTGTAATTATTATAATTTCCCTTGTTCCTACTCATAGCTGAACTCACAGCTATCCCAAGAACCACTCATTCTGCTTCACTTTTACTGCATTAGCAGTCAGGCCAGAAGGAAGTCAGATGAGCACTGGCTCCAGCATGGGGCCCAGCTGCAAGTGCCTCATCTCTAGTATCTCTCAGAAATACCTGGCACTCTTTGGGATATTCTGATAGCATCTTTCTTCTAATTAATTCCAAGTGATTCCTAAATCCCTCAATCCTATTTTACAAATAGAGACCCAGAGAGATCAGTTGGTTTATTTACTATTTCATTTTTAAATTTTTTTCATTTTTAAATTTTAAATAAAATTTAAATTTTTTTTCAATTACAAATAGAAAAAATTTTGGTCAATTGCTTTTTGACATTTTAAGGTTCAGATTTTCTCCCTTCCTACCCTCACTCCCATCCCTTAGGTGGTGAACAGTCTGATATAGGTCATTCCCATACTTTCATGTAACATATATTTCCATATTGTTCATATAATGGGAGCAGACACATATCATATATATAATAGAAATGTCATGAAGGAAATATAGTGGAAGATGGCATGGTTTGATCTGCACTCAAATTCCAACAATTCCTTCTTTGGCTGTGGATAACATTTTCCTCATAACGGTCCATTGTGGTTGTTATCTTGGAGAACTGCTTTGCTGATAATGGTTTAGTCATTCACAGTTAATCATGATTAATATTTCTGTTACCCTATACAATGCTCTCCTGGTTCTTCTCACTTCACTTTGCATCAGTTCATCTAAATCTTCCCAGGTTTTTCTGCAATAGTTCTGTTCATTATTCCTGATGATGCAATAGGTTTCCATTACAATCATAAATCCCAACTTGTTCATTCATTTCCCAAGTGATGGATAACCCCTCATTTTCCAATTCTTTGTGCCTACAAAAATAGCTGCAAAAAATATTTTGCTACAGGCAGGTCCTTTTCCCTGATCTCTGGAGATCAGTCAGTTTAGCAATGGCCAAAGCTAGAACCAGAACTAGGTATGGCCAACTTGCAGATCCATTTGCCAGGTTCTTGAAATCAAGATCATGAAGGAAGGTAAGTTCCTTGAGAATAAGGGCTATTTCCTTTTTTTTATAGCTACAACCAAGGTGCCAACACACAGTTTATATCTGTTGAATGATTAACCAATTTAAGAAGAATTGTGATAATAATTGCTAGCATTTATATAGCTCTTGTTTGTGCTAAACACTGTGCTAAGCACTTTACAAATATTATCTTATCTAATCCTCATAACAACCCTGGGAAGTTTGTGGCTATCTTATCCATCCTTCCAAAGTCCAAAAAAAAGGTCCAACCTTTTCTATAAAGTCTTCCTTGTGGATTCCAATTTGTGTTGTCTTAATGTCACTGATAAGATTCACATCTAATAAGCTATATCTTTACTATTTATCTCATTCAGTAATGTATTCAAATTAATATTTATCAAAGTAATAAACCAAGGTTTATCAAATGGTCACTATGTGCCAGGTCTTCTATTCCTGTGAGTATGTTTCATCTTTCCAGCTAGCTGGTAAACAAAGTCAATACAAGAGAATTCTATCACCAATGGCCAAGATCCTGCCCCACCATGTGTGGGACTGAGCAAATCACTCAACCTCTCACTCTCAGTGACCTCAGGTAAGTAAACTGTAGAGGAAATGCCAGTCTGCATTCAATGGGAAAGATTTCCTCATGAGGAATTTCCTTCAGGGATAAAATCACAAATCTGACCAAAAATAAGCTATAAAACCTCACAAAAGAATAGCTTCTAAGCTAGAATGCCACATGTTTGTTTTATGACCCTTGGGAAGTCACTTCAATTCTCAAGGCCCCCAAACAATCCTTGAGGACTATAAATTGCCAATTAGACAAAAACTGCTGGGAAATCTAGAAAACAGTATGGCAGAAACTAGGCACAGATCAATCCCTCATGCCTCATATCAAGGTACAGTGAAAATGGATACATGATTTAGAAATAAAGGGGAATATCATAAACAAATTAGGGGAGCATGGAATAATTTGCCTGTCATATCTATGGATAAAAGAAGAATTTATGTACAAACAAGATACAGAGAACACTACAAGATGTAAAGTAGAAGACTGACTACATTAAATTAAAAGGGTTTTGCAAAACCAAAACCAAATACAACCAAGATTGGAAAGAAAACAACAAACTGGGAAAAAATGTTCATAACAAGTGTCTCTGACAAAGGCTTCATTTCTCAAATATATAAAGAATAGAGTTAAATTTATGAATGCAAAGCATTCCCCAATTGACAAATGATCAAGGGATCTGACAGATGAAGAAATTAAAACTACCTTCAGTCATATAAAGAGATTCCAAATCACAAATAAGAGAAATGCAAATTAAAATAACTCTGAGGAACCATTCATATCCATCAGGCTGGCTCATATGAAAACAAGGAAAATGATAAATTTTGGAAGGGATGTAATAAAACTAGGACACTGGTATGCTACTGAAGGAACTGTGAGCCGAAATAGCAGTTTTGGAGAACTATTTGGAACCATGCCCAAAGGGCCATAAAAACTGTGCATAACCATGAGTAGGACTACATCCCAAATAAATAAAAAATAAGAGAAAAAGACCTATTTGTACAAAAAAAATTATATCAGCTTTTTGTGGTAGCAAAGAATTGGAAATGGAAGTGATGTCCATCATTTAGGGAATGGCTGTACAAGTTATGGTATATGATTGTAATGGAATAATACTGTGCCATAAGAAATGATGAGCAAGATGATCACAAAAAAAAAACCTGGAAAGATTTATATGAAGTGATGCAAAGTGAAGTAACAAGAGTAACAGCAAAAATTACATAACAATCAACTTTGAATGGCTTGACTATTATCAGCAATACAAAAATCCAGGGCAATCCCAAAGAACTCAGGACAAAAACAGATTTACCATCACAGAAGGAACTGATGGATTCTGAATGCATAATGAAGCATACTATTCTTCATTTTTATTTCTTCCATTAATATTTCTCTAGTCTAAGAGATATTTGTCTTTATTCACAATCTAATGAACATAGAAACGTATCATATGATAACACATTTTTAACATATATCATATTACCTGTAATCTTGAGGAAAGGGGAAAAGTGGGAAGGAGGGAGCGGACATATTGCAAAATGACAGATGATTATTAAAATTGCATCAACATGTAAAAAATGTAAAATTTTTTAAAAGACTATAAATTACAAATATTGAAAGATATTTCCTCACTAGTAGGCCCATAATCCAATGAGAAATAGTAACTGCTAAGCAGGCTACAATATTCCTTTCAACTAGTCATAACATTTGCTTCCCAAAAGGAGAAATTCTACTTGGGAAACAATACCACTGCCAGAAAATTGTTTGTAAGAAGCTATAGAACAAAGAGAAATGGATAATATTCAAGGACAGAATCTTTCCATAGTAGCTATTTCACCTTCCTATCTGTTCCCACAACAGGGATGCATCTACCAAACATCTGAATGTTGGTGTTGGAGAACCAGGTATCCACCCTCTGTTCTGGACATGGACAAGTATATTGATATGTTTATTTGCTACCTCCCCTTTTCCTAGACTCCATGTGTGTCCCATTCCAACTTCTGTTTTCCTTTATTATTAACAGGTTTGCATTTCTAAGATTACAAGGTATATTACATTAGATAGAGTTATATTATTCTCTATGATGCCACTTATTCATTTTATGACTTCTGGGAAGTATCCTGGAAACAGACCGTCTTTTATCTATTCTTCAAATGGACCATTTAATCTTCAAATATGAAATGGATCATTTACTCACATCTCAGAGAGTGTCATTTTTTAAAATTTTACTCCTCAAATTCTATGGGTACTTTATAGTACCCCCTTTTTGGAAATTCCAGTTCTAGGCAATGGAATAGGAAATAATTTATTAAGAATTGGCTTTATGCCAAGTACTGGCCAAAGGATTTAGAACACAAATAGAAAAACAAGACAGTCCACTTTCAAAGAGACCACATTCAAACTGAGAGGACAAACCATAAAGGAAGTTTCAGCAGCAAAGACAAGCCCTGTCAGTATCCCCAAACATATTTTCTAAACTCTAAACTCTCTACCCAGTCAATAAACGTTCTTCCCTATCAAGTACAACACCTCCAAAACAGATTTTACAATTTTAAATATGATCCTCAATCTAACTTGACTTCTTGGATCCCCCCATTTCTATGATTAGAAGCATCTTGGGTTTATCCCTTTATATTCATCTTTGATTCTCTTATTCTCCTAGAAACTTAAATTAGGAGATGGACCTACTATGATAAAGGAGATAGGCCAAGTGGAAATAAGCACTGTAAATAACTAAATTTTGAACGTATAAAGAGAGCTAGAACAGTTCCCCACAGTGTTTGACATATAGTAAACACTATACATGTTAGCTATTTTTATTTTTGGCAGCTAGGTGGTGCCGTGGATAGCGTGCCAGACCTGAAGTTAAGAAGACACTCCCTGAGTTCAAATCTGGTGTCAGACTCTTACTAGATGTATGACCTTGGACAAGTCAGTTAAACCTGTTCTTTAAAATGAGTTGGAGAAAGTAATAGCAAACTACTGCAATAGCGTTGCCAAGAAAACCCTAAATGGAGTATTAAAGAATCAGACATGATTGAAAACAACTCAATATTGCTACAGCAATAGCAAAGAGTGCTATGGGAATACATCCAAAGAAAAGATCACTTCTGGCTGAGGGTAATCAGAGAAAACTTCCTGTAAAGAGTGGCATTTTGGCTGGGCTTTGAAAGATGGTTAAGATTGGACAGGCAGAGATTGATGTGGGGAGAATGGGGCGAATAGCATTATAAGTAAAGACAACAAACAAGAAAAGACACAATGGAGGAGAATCGAGCATGGTTCAGTAAGTAAAACTGAATGCACTTTTCACATGAAAAAATTGCATTCAGTTTTAGTCAAAGAGAATGGGCATGATTCCAGGCTCTGACGCTTCTGCCTATATGACAGACTCCTTCCTCTCTCTGGGTCTCCGTTTTCTCATTAATACAATAAGGGTATTGGTTTAGAAAGCTGCCAGGGTCCTTTAGTGACAGCTAAATGGTCACAATGGATAGAGTGCTGATAGATTTGCAAAGATCAAGTCCTAAAATCAAACTCTCTCTCAAAAACCTACTACCTGTGAGATCCTGGGCAAATCAATTAACCTCTCCTCACCTACTGAATGGGAATAATAATAGTACCTACTCCACAAGTTTTTGTAAGGATCGAATGAGATAACATGAAGAAAACTTTAGAAACCTTAAAGTGCTATTTTATTGTTGTTGTCTTCAACCTTTCATGAGCCCATTTGGAATTTTCTTGGCAAAGATACTGAAATGGGTTGCCATGTCCTTCTCCAGCTCATTTTGCAGATGAGGAAACTGAGGTAAAAAGGATTAAATGGCTTGTACAGGGTCACTCAGGTAGTAAGTGTCTGGGGCTGGCTTTGAACTCAGGTCTTCCTAACTACAAGCTGTAAAAATTAAATATTTCTAATAATAAAAATATTATATTTTATGAGGTTTATTAAGAATCATTAGCAATCAAGGAATAAGAGGATACAAATTAAAAACCACATGCCCATGGCTGATTAGCCCATTTAAAATCCCCACACTTAGCTTACCACTATACTTGCTACATCATTGCAAAGGAAGAGGCATTACTGCCAGTTAAATGCCAATTGTGATCTCACCAACATGGAGACTCAAGAGAGATTATAGGGAATTCTGGGAAATACCAAGGGACTTCTGGGGATTGAAGTCTAGGGTTCAAAATCTCCATTTATACAAAGCACAGCATTCTATCCACAGCACCAACTAACTGTTATATAAATGTTTATTATTAGTAATCTTATCATCATCATTATTGATACTTCTGACTCAAACTCTGATTCTGAACAATGGGAGGTTGGAAAGATTATCACCATTTGAGAGTTAGAGGTCATCAAAAGCCATCTAATATAACAAAAAGGTAATCCTTACAAATGACATTCCTAACAATCTTCTATTTGAAGACCTGCAAGGAAAGGGTAGAGGGGGGACCCACTAGCTCTGGAGGCAGACCATTCCTGCTTTTATTTTTTTTTTATTAGAACATTGTCCCTAACATCATTCCTGGTTCTACCCTTACTGGTCAAACACGATAAGGCTGATCTTTCTTCCACATGAAGGTCATTCAAATCCTTGAAAACAGCTATCATGGCCCCTCATAGAGCTTAGCCTTCTATAGGCTAAACATGCCCAATTCTTCAACAAATCAGGCCGTTTATCATTCCATTTGTTCTCCTGTGATTACTGTCCAACTTTTCAATATAAATTATGGTATCCATAATGGAATATACACTGCAAATGAGGTCTGACTAGTGCACAATAAAAAAGACAATTACACCTTTCTTAATGCAGCCCATGATTGAATTTGTTTTTTTCAGCTGTCGTACCACATTGTTGTTTCATACTAAGCTTGCAGTTCACTAAAATCCCCAGATCTTTTTCAGAACAATTGCTATCTGACCATTCTTCCCCATTGTATATGAGGTTGGGGGTTTTTTAATACCAAAGTATAAGACTTTATATTTGTCTCTGTTGAATTCCATTTCATTAGATCTCTTGGAGTCTAACTCTTCTGTCTACTTGATTATCTGGTCCTACCATCTTTGTTTCACCTGTAAGTTGAATGAGCATGCCATCTATGCCTTTAACTCAATCCCTAAAAAAAAAAAACAGTACTGACATATTGACAATGAAAAATTGATTCTGTTTGTCTACTCAATCTGTTCTTTAGTTTTGGACTGTATCATTAAGGGAAGGCCCTAGGGTTCATTCAGTGAATCATAGGGATATATGGGTTTGGGTGTAGGAAAGTGAAATTGAAAGGTATATGGTAGAAAGATTAATCTGGTAGTAAAATATGAGATGATTTGGAGGTATAAAGAGATTCAATCTGAAAATGATAAACAAGAAGGTATTATAATAAATCCAGGCTAAAAGTAATCATTTTGTCCAAACTAAAGACAGTAAAAACTCAGTTTCATTTCATGATAATGATTATCATCATAATAAGCCTAGGAGGTAAGGTGTGAGGCCTTCCTTGAAGGGAAAATCTATAGGATTTGGCCTACAACTGGTTAAGGGGAAGGTGGAGGGGCAAGGTCAAGGGGGAAATCAAACACAATTCTAACGATTCCACACTTAGGTGCCTGGGAAGATAATGATTAAGTAAAAGAAAGATGCACAGAAAAAGCTTTCGAAGTTCCAGTATTGGGATGAAGATATGGAAAGTTCAATTACAAACAGAGTAACTTATGGCACACCAGTAGGGCCCCCAGATGAATTCATCTTACAGACAATTAAGATATATAGATTTGGACCATGGGCAAAACTAGAGACAAATAGTTGGGAGCCCCTCACATAAATAGGCAGTGGATGCCATATAAATGAATATCTTTTTCTCTCTCCCTCTCAAAGAGGCTACTTCATATACTTAATAAAAATTTACCACATACAAGGAAGGCCCTATAGTAGTGCTCGGAATACAAAAACACAAAAGAAATAATTTCAATTGTTTATATATTTTCTATTACTTTGTAACTTTTTTCCAGGATATTTGCCTAATTTTGTCCACTCCAATCTCCAATGCCTTAGCACAGTACTGTAGTAGTAGTAAGAACTTATAAGTACTTGCTGTGTCACTGATCTTTATCTTTGTAGTATTTGGGCATGGAGGAAAGGGTTGGTGAAGAGACAAAAGGAGGACTCAACAACTTCAGCTTAAATTTCTTTCAGATTAATTATTTTTCTTTTCCAGTGATGTCTTGCCCCAGTGCCTCATTGTGGCTTGGGGGTGACACTGAATTATTAAAGGCTATGCCAATGGTACACAAGTTCTGACAGGTCCTACCAAAATAGAAAGGCCTAGCAACAGCTTAGATTGCTACTAAATAGTCCTAAAAACTAGCCTAACTCAATTCACAGAAAAGCTTGTCAACAAGTTGGCCCCAGGGTGTCATGTTTCAGCCACAATTAACTCTCAAAGACTGACATAATTGATGACCACAAAATCAACTGCCCTTGAAACTTCAAATGAAAAGCCTTAGTGGAGACTCTCAGAAGTTAAGAATACCACTGCAAGTCAGTTCAACTTGGTCTCCCACATAACCCCCAAAACACAAGAACTCCCCAATGAGTTCAAATTTTTCAAGTATATGCTCAGAAGATGAAAAAATGAAAAAAGGGCCTCTTAACTCTTTTTTTTTTTTTAATCCTTAGCTTCTGTCTTAAAATCATTACCATATATTGGTTCTAAGGCAGAAGGGTGGTAAGGGCTAGACAATGAGGATCTGGTGACCTGCTAGGTTCTATCTGAGTCCATATTTGAACCCAAGATCTCCAGTGTCTAGGCTAGGCTCTCAATCCACTGAGATGTTTAGTGGTCCCCAGGGCCTCTTATTCTTAAAAATATCATTAAGGAAAGTCAATAACTAACAAAAAGT
Organism: Monodelphis domestica; assembly: GCF_027887165.1. Taxonomy (NCBI): domain Eukaryota; kingdom Metazoa; phylum Chordata; class Mammalia; order Didelphimorphia; family Didelphidae; genus Monodelphis; species Monodelphis domestica. The sequence continues at coordinate 214,585,775 of NC_077229.1, read as the reverse complement.
GTCCAGAGCAAATACTGAGGATTGTTTTAGGCATATTCAGAGCAAGAAGAAAAAGGAAAGAATCCTTGGGATAGATGGTTTAACATTAACAGAGGGCCAAGGGAAAGCTATGTAGATTGTAAATTCCCAAAGGCAGGGATTATCTTTGGCCCCTTTTATAACCCCAGAAGTCTAAAGCAGTGCCTGGCATAACCAGGCCCTTAATAAATGTTTATTGATTGATTTGTTATTATTTTTGCTTTCTTGCCCACTATTGAAGATGATCTTTAATCTGCAAAGAATAATGCGAACCCAATTAACAGGAAATTCTATGTATGTGCCAGTTTAGTTTGCAAAACATTTTACAAATATGATCTCATTTGATCCTAATGATTACCCTGGAAGGAGATGCTGTTATTATCTCCATTTTATAGATCAGGAAACTGAGGCAGGAAAGCAGTTAGGTCCAGAATCATATAGCTAGTACTTGTCTAAAGCTGAATTTTTACTCAAATCTTCTTCACTCCAGATAAGATGATATGAAGTCACCTAGCTGCTTTAAATAAATTCCTGTTTCCAGACTCAGACAAATTACATCCCAAAGATATTGAAAGGCACTGATGGTGTGAACTCAGAAATACACAGCTGGCAAATTTTGTAAAATTATGTAGAACAAGAAAGGTATCATTAAATTAGATCATTAAACTAGATGGCCAAAAGTATTCGAACTAACAAGATTATATTCTTCCCTATCACAAGGTCCAAGTCCTACATAAAACTTTAATCAAATCAACAGCAGGTGGGGGGAGACTTGGCTCAGTAGTACCTCACAAGAAAAAAATGGAAAGGTGGAAAGGCCTTTGTTCGCCAAGTTCAAGAAAAGCCAGAGTGACTTGTATGGTTGTCAAAAGTGGTAATGGAGTATAGCATGCAGAACAAGGGAGATGATTACCACAGTTTTAATCAGGATAATGAGGTAAACTAAAGGGCAGCTAGATGGCACAATGAATAAAGTGCCAGGTCTAGATTCAGAAAGATAAGTCTTCGTGAGTTCAAATCTGGCCTCAGACACTAACTGGCTGTGTCATTCTGGGCAAGTCAATTAACCCTGTTTGCCTCAGATTCCTCATCGAGAAAATAGGTTGGAGAAATGGCAACCCACTCAGTATCTTTGCCAAGAAAACCCCAAATGGGATCCCAAAGAGTAAGCTACAACTGAAACTAAATAACAGATAAACAGGAAGATATTCAGAAGTTTGTGAAGTGACTTGAAGTCATTAAATATTAGAAAAAATTGTAGGATTAAGGAACATTATACTTAGAAAAAGACTCAAGAGAAGATAGCAATCCTATCTTTAAAAATCTAAAGAGCTGCATGTAGAAGAAGGATTAGATTTTTTCATTGTGGTTTCAAAGAGAAGAATTAGATGGTAGATTTTGTATTTTTTAAAATATTTTTCCATGATTATATGATTAATTTTCTCTCCCTCCTCTCCCCCCCTCACCCCAGAGCCAACAAGCAATTCCACTGGGTTATACAAATGTTATCATTTGATACCTATTTCCATATTAGTCATCTTTGCAATAGAACAATCTTTTAAAACCAAAACCCTAATCCATGTACCCATATAAACAAGTGATAAATCATATGTTTTTCTTCTGCATTTTTGCTCCCACAATTCATTCTCTTGATGTGGATAGCATTCCTTCTCATAAATCCCCCGGGATTGTCCTGGATCATAGTATTGCAACTAGTAGCGAAGCCTATTACATTAGATCATTCCACAATGTTTCGCTTTCTGTGTACAATGTTCTTCTGGTTCTGCTCATTTCATGCTGCATCAGTTATTGAAGGTTCTTCCATTTCACATAGAAATCTTCCAGTTCATCATTCCTTACAGCATAATAGTATTCCATCACCATCGTATACCACCAATTTGTTCAGTCATTCCCCAATTGAGGGACATGCCCTAATTTTCTAATTTTTTGCTACCACAAAGAGTGAAGCTATGAATATTTTTGTAAACCTTATTCATTAACCTTTTGCGGTACAAATCTAGTAGTGGTATTGCTGGATTAAAAGGCTTTTAAAGCCCTTTGGGCAAAATTCCAAATTGCCTTCCAAAATAGTTGGATCAGTTAACAACTCCTCCAGCAATGCATTAATGTCCCAGTTTTGCCACATCCCCTCCAATATTTATCATTTTCTTTTACTGTTATATTGAACAATCTCCTAGGGATAAGGTGGTACCTCAGAGTTGTTTTGATTTGCATTCTCTAATCAGGAGGGAGAAGGTAGATTTTTTAGCTCAATATAGGAAAGAACTTCGTTTTTCCCACTTAAACATTTGAATAGGTTGGATAAGTGAGGAGGTATGGTGTAATTGAGTCTCTAATGATATAGGGGATATAATGATGTAGGTGGCATAATGGATAACACACCAGGTTTGGTATAAGGAAGACTCATGTTCCTGAGTTCATATCTAGTCTCAGACACTAGCTATGTAACTGGGCAAGTCACTTAATCCTCTTTATCTCAGTTTCCTCATTTTTAGCTCCTCAAGAGCTAAAAAGGAAATAGCAAACCACTTCATTACCTTTTCTAAAAAAACCCCAAATGGGATCACAATGAGTTGGTCATGACTGAAAAACAACTAAACAGCAAACGACAAAAGGAAATAATTTGCATGATGACTACTGTAAAGGGGTTACAGTTTTATTATTATTTTATTATTATTATTACACTACAACAGTATAAATAAAAAGATAAATAGAAGGAAGTTGGTCTCTGAGTAATTAGTTAAAAAAAAACAATGAAAGCCTCAGAGAAAAGATAATGAAACATGCTTCCTCTTCCTTCGCGGCAAGGAGGTAGAAGACTAGTAGAATAGAATATTGCCATATATATCATTAGACATCGTCTCAGTATTGGGTATTTTTCCTTTATTCTTAAAGCTTAAATTTGTTTGATTGATAATTCAGGTTAATTTGCTTAATGTTTTTCTTTGCCACAAGGAAGCATCAAATTTAGAATGGGAAATGATTATAATAGAAAGACAACAGGAATTAACAAATTGTATTTTTAAAGATTTTGCCCTTATAGCCAAAAACAGATTTCTTAGTCAAACATGGACCACCTTTAGAATTCTTAGGATTATTATCTGGAAATGAAGAGATTTTGTTTTTTCAGAGGTTGTCTAGCTCACTCTTAGAAGCAAAGGTCAAGGAAAAACACTCCTCATCTCACTCTAGCTTGAATGATTTTTCAGCCCTCTTATGCAAATTTTGCTAAAGAAGCAAAATAAAGGTAGAACATGTAATAGTAAACCTACTGAGCTCAGGCTAAAAGGTCTTCTCTTTGGAGCATTCCATGAAATTGCTTTATCTAAATATTGTTTTCTATAGCACTTAGCACAATGTACAGTCTTAACAGTATACAGATGGAAGTTAAAAAACTTTTTAATATCTTTTCCTTATTGTTTTCCAGAACAGTAGGATCAATTCACAGTTCCACTAACAATACATTAATGTGCCCATCTATCCACATTCTCAACAATATTGTTTTTCATTATTATATTTTTTTAATTTGAAGAGTATGAGAAACTTGAATTGTTTTAGTATAGTTTCCCTTATTAGTATTAATTTAGATTTTTTTATATTATTGATCATCACCTACATTTCTTCTTTTGAAAACCCTTTTGATCAATTATGTATAGGGGAATGGATCACAGACTTACTCATTTGTGCCATTTCCCAGTATGTCATACAAACACACACACACTACAGTCTTATTCTTGCTGCACAGATTGTGTTCATTAAAATGTTTTTTAAATTATATATAATCATAACTATATATGTTTTCACTTATGACCTTTGTATCTCATTTAGTTATGAGGATATAGTTATTTAATATTTTATGATGTGTCCTTTTTACATTTAATTTACTTTTCTATTTGCAAATTATTATACTATTAATGATGTAAGATACTGGTTTAAACCTATTTTCTGCCAAAGTACTTTGCTGTTTTCCTACCAATTCTTATAGAATAGAGAATCTTTCAGGTATAGCCTGAGATTTTCAGATTTATCAAGCTATTAATGTTTGACTGCTTCTGGCTCTTACGTATCTAATCTGCTTTTTTTTTTGTCTTACCTTCTGTCTTAAATCATATTGTGTATTGACCAAGGCAGAAGAGCAGTTGTAAAAGCTAGGCAATTGGGATTAAGTGACTTGTCCAGTGTCACACAGTTAGACAGTGTCTGAGATTATATGTGAACCCAGGGTCTCCTGTCTTTATGCCTGCTTCTCTATCCACTGACCCACCTGGCTGCCCCTCTATCCAGTCTGTTCTACCCCAACCCACTTTTTATTTTTTAACTCAAGGAGCAATGGTGCTAAAATTTCTTTTTCTTTTCTACACCGAGATGTGCTAGTAGCTTAAACAAAAATGACTATTTGGGTGCCATTTTAAGAAGACCTTTACAAATAATAGATTCATTTTAAGTTTTTTAACCAAGATCTGTGATTTCACTTGTATAAGGAACAACAGATAGATCAATAGACAGATGGATAGATGGAGATAGATAGAGAGATAGATAGATAGATAGATAGATAGATAGATAGATAGATAGATAATAGATAGATTAAACAATCTATGAATTTTTTTTTACCTTTGGCACTAGGCACTAGGTGACCTACTCAGTCATATATGTAATGGAGGAGATAAAAGGAAGGAGGGAGAGAGGGGAAGGAGAGTGAAGGGATTGGTTTTCTCCTCCATTACTTATGGGGAGGGTTAACCCAGGTACTGTCTCCTTGGAAAGGAAGTGACTCCAAAGAGATGTTGTCTTGAGAAATGGAGGACAGGAGACTGGAGAGGAATTTTATTCAATGAGGTGGCACTGTGACTCCCTCAGGGGAGTTAAGGCCCCCAAATTCAGAACGGCCTCTGTGAGACAAGATGACCCCTTGTAATTTCCACCTCCCAAGAGAGCATCAACTGCCAGCCCCCAAGGATTTGGGTATGACCAACTGTCAAGGAAAGAATGGTAGCTTCCTTGGTCAGAGATACCGAGTCACAGGGGTTGGAATCAACCCCCTCCTTGTGAGAACCTAATCCCCTTGTCTGATCTCTAAGAGAAGCCCAAACCCAAAGTCTAAATATTTCCAAATAGTTTATTGAAGGTTAATCTGAGGCAGATGATGGCAAAGGTATGAGGGAAAAAGGGAAGTGGGGAAAAGGTCAGCCCTAATAGTCTGCCCCTCCCAAGCAGATTGGCTCCCAAAGTCTGGAGGCCAGAGGCCACTGTGGCTTAGCCTCTTTTTTCACCAACTGCTTCTTCTCTAAACTTATACTTAAACTAAATCCTAAATTCAGTTCAAAAGGGGTAAATAAGGGAGAGAGATCAAGGGAGATGGATCAGATGGCTCAAAGCCAGAATAAATCCAACAAAATCCCTGTTGAGAAGCACATGGATGATGGTTGAGTCTCAGTGGAGATATTTGAGGGTCTCTGGACAAAGTCAGGTCTCAACTGGTGGAGAAATCTGCTTCAGTCTCTCTCAGCTCCAGGAAGATGTTCCTTCCCCTTGCTTTCCCAGTCAGAAAAGTCCTGACTATTGGCTCCCAGAGTTCTCTCCTCCCTGGTCTCAGAACCCTCACAGCATTCTCTTCGCCTCTCCTCCGCTACTTCCCAGGCCATCTGTCCATCAGTCTGGTTGTCAATCACTCTTTCTTACTTTACAGATAGCCATTACATATGAAAGGTGAAGCATATTATGTTCATTTCTTTGACATCACATAAAGCAACACATAACAAAATTATTCAAGATGGTACCACTAACTTCATTGTTTTAGTGAGTTACAGGTTAGCATGGATAACCCAAATCTACAAGGAATAGAACCACCAGACATTAACTTGATCTACAATAAAACTAAAGAATAAAAAGGTGGAGGGAGTCCATATTGTTATTGTTTGTTCAGTCATTTCAATTGTGTGTCTGACTCTTCATGACCCCATTTAGTGATTTCTTGGCAAAGACACTGGAGTTGTTAGCCACTGCTTTCTCCAGTTCATTTTACAGATGAGGAAACTGGGGCAAACAAGGATAAGTGACTTGCCCAGGGTCACACAGCTAGTGAGTGTCTGAGGCCAGACTTAAACTCAAGAAGATGAGTCTTCTTGACTCTAGACCCAGAGTCCTCTCTACTGTACCACACCTAGCTGCCCTAAAAGGGATCCTTAATTCCTCTTCCTTTTGTTCCAGAAGAAATGCCAAGAGATTGCTAGAAGTCAAAGAATCCAAGAAGGCAGAAGAGAAATCAAGGAGCTCATGGAATCAAACTGTGAAATCCTCAATTAACACTATAACTAAATCTGTAATATGAACCCAGTAGAGGCTCAATGGATAGAGAGCCAGGCCTGGAGACAGGAGGTCCTGCGTCAAAACCTAGCCTCAGGCACTTCCAAGCTGTGTGACCATGGGCAAATTATTTAACCTTAGTTGCCTAGCCCTTATCACTCTTCTGCCTTGGAACCAATATTTAGTATTGATAGAAGGTATGGGCTTAAAAAATTATAAACATATACACATATATGTGTATATATACATATATATAAACCCATTAAGGAAATGGTTAACTATGATATTTGCTTACAAGAGAGATGGAAGACTAAAAACAGACTTTTATTGGAAATTACTTTACATAATCAATTACTAAAGTAACAAATTATCACATATGAAAACAAACCTAGTGCTGATGACCATCCCTCCACGTCCACAAGATTAAGTTCCATGAAGTAGGAAATACAGTTTAGGATGAGGCTTTTTCACTCTACTTCTGTTTTCTGCCATTGGGAAATTCTTGGGAAATAGATTCTGAGAATAAAAATGACCATTTCCTTGACCCTAATGTTTTTCTCTTCAGTTTTCAGAAACTGACATAGCAGTGCTGCTTCCCCATTGACACCAGCAGGAGATGTGGCTACCTGCTTGTTACCATGCTTTATAAATGCTCAATAAACATTAAAGTCATCTTTTTGCTTTTCTCCCTCATCATGGGGCCATGCCAAAAAAGGCACTTTGTGAAATTTTACTATTATTGTGAGAAACATACCCATGCTGCTCCAGTTGCCAGAGGAAATAAAACATGCTGTTTTAACTTTTATGAGCTGTTGAATTTTTAGTCATTCCAAGGATTTGGTTGTTCCTGGTATCACAAAGGAAAAAAAGGCCTCAGAAATTTAATTCATTGCATTTATGGGTAAGGTACTCTGCCAAGAGCTAGTGATATGAAGATGAAACTGAATGGGTTTATGTTCCAAAGAGCTTACTGGCACAAAGGGGAGATAAGAGAGGAACATAAATGACTAGAATACAAGTTTAGATGTCATAGGAAGACCAGAGATGGTAGATGGAAAGCTAAATGGAAAGGTATATTAGGAAAACTAGGAAATCCGGATTACAGTTTCAGCTTGATCACTGAACTACTTATAAGATCTTGGGGAAGCTGTTACCTTTTCAGTTTCCACATCTATAAAGGGGCAGCTAGGTACCAGGCCTTGAGTTAGGAAGACTCATCTCCATGAGTTCAAACCTTGCCTGAGAACCTTACTAGCTACGTGACTCAGGGCAAGTTGCCGAACCCTGTTTACCACAATTTCCTCATCTGTAAATGAAATGGAGAGGGAAATGGCAAACCACTCCAGTATCTCTGCCAGGAAAATCCCATATTGGACCATGGAGAATCAGACATGAGTGAAAATGACTGAATAACAAATGTCAATAACAGGCAAGTTGAACTCTATGATCACACCAAAACTCAATGACTCTAAGATATTAGCACAAACTATTTAATTAGTGTAAGTAACCATACATAAAAAATCCAGAACAAGAAGAGATTACCCAGGAAGTTAATGAGAAGACTCATCTCCAGTGAGGAGAATAAAGTTTTTACCATTGTAATGTAATTCTCAGAAAGTGGCTAATATATGGGCAGTCTGGTAAGACCAATGGACTCCTTCTCAAATCATGTTTTTAAATTGTGACATGAAATTTATAAAATTATAAAGGAACACAATTATACTGAAATTCAGTTTTCAGAACATTTTAAGTTTATAGGTACAAGGTTAAAAAAGCCTGCTTTAGTAAAACCCACTGATTTTATTTTTAGTAAGAAAACTTAAGACTCAGAAAAATTAAATTATTTGTTAGGGGAATAAAACACAACACAGAGTTTCCTCATGGAGCAGTAAGGGCTGAAGTCCAGCCAATTTTATTTTTTCTTTCTAATATTTTTTGATGCTTAAAAAAAGCCATATATGGTCTCTTTAGTATCTCCCTATAAAAATGCCCCTTCCCCCAATTTTAAAGGTCTTTCTACCATAAATAAGCTCTTCTGAATTCTCCCATGTCCATGGGAACCTATCTTTCTAAACATCTATTTCAATGTCCTAATCTAAAAAAAGTCATGATCTATTTCCCCAGGGCCAAGGTGTTCAATGCTGCAAAGAGGTAGTTATGGGATTAGAACAAAATCTTTCATAGTTCTGCCTTAGATCCTATCCAGGGGGATTTACTCCCAAGAGGCACCAGAAGAACCTCTTTAAAACAAGTTTCACCATAAATGTAGTCCTGCCTGTTACAAGGCATGGACCCCAGGTCACTTGTCCACTAAGACAGGGTCTTTGATCAGATATTTTACATGAACAGAACATTTAGTTATCAGTGAGTGTTATCTGGTAAACTTTCAGTAGAGTTCCAATTAATACAACTCTTGATCACTGGTCTTCTGTGGCACAATGACAATGGACAAAACATTGGGCAGTGTTATAGAGACAACTAGGTGGCACAGTGGACCGAATGCTGGACCTAGAGTCAGAAAGATCTGAGTTCAAATTCAGTCTCAGACAATCACTAGCTGTGTAATCCTGGACAAGTCATTTAAAATCTGATTCAGTTTCCTCAACTATAACAAAGGGATAATAGCACCTAACTCCCAGGGTTGTTATGAGGATCAAATGAGATAATAATGGTAAAGTGCTTATTAATAAGGTGCCTGGCACATAACCAGTGCTTAATAAATATAATAAATGCTTGTTCCCTTCATTCCTTCTTTAGTGTAAAGAGAATTCAATATGGAGTCAGAAGAGTTGGGTTCATTCCTAGTTAAAAATATTTCTTACTCTCTGTGAGACCTCACAGGCAGATCATTTCCTTCACTGGCCTTTACAATAACAAGTTTGAATTAAATCTCCAATAGTTTTTTTCCAAGTTTAAAATTCTAATTATGATTTTGAGGCACTGCAAGATGAGTCATTAAGTGTAAAAACAATTATACAACTTCCTTAAACCTCAATTTTCTGACCTAAGAAAATTAATTAAATTAAAAAGCATTTATTAAATGCGTATCGCATGTTACGCTAGATGTGAAGTACACAAAGACATAATTCTGGAGTTGGTCTAGCCAATTTCTAAAATTTCTAGCAAACCTAACATCCTACGAGTCTGTATTCAGCATCATTTTAGCATGATTTATTATTAGATTTAAATATTTTTCAATTAACAAGTATTTTTTAAATTAATCTGTTCCTTCCACTAGCCTAATACACTAAGTAAATTTAAAAAACAAAATAAATCCCTTAACATATGCTGTTGTCTTCTATATCTTTGAATTTAAGCAGACAAATCTTCATTGCTCCTTAAATGGTTCAACATCTAAAAGAAAGCCATTCCTCAAAAACAATTCTCACACTGACCATGTTTGAAGTTCACCACCTCTGGAGGAAGCAAGTGGTATGTTTCATCTTTTTGAACTCATTGCTTTATTTTTTTTTTCCAATCCTCACCTTCCATCTTGGAATCAATACTGTGTATTGGAGGGGCATCAGGGTGGCTCAGTGGATTGAGAGCCAGGCCTAGAGATGGGAGGTCCTAGGTTCAAATTTGACCTCAGACACTTTACTATCCAGCTGTGTGACCCTGGGCCCCATTGCCTAGCCCATACCACTTTTCTGTCTTGGAGTCTATACACAGTATTGACTCCAAGACAGACGGGTAAGGGTTTAAAAAAAATAAAAATAATTTTTAAAAAATACTGTGTATTGGCTCCAAGGCAGAAGAGTGGTAAGGACTAAGCAATGGGGTCAAGTGACTTGCCCAGAGTCACACAGCTAGGAAGTGCAGATTTGAACCATCTCTAGGCCTGTCTCTCAATCCACTGAGCCACCCAGCTGCCCCCACATGGCTTTATTTTTATCAAATTAAAATCTTAGAATGTTTGAAGTAGAAACACTCTGGGAGAGCTTCTTCTCCAAGGTCCTTACTTCACATCTGAGGAAACCAAAGATCAAAGAAGTCATGTGATTTGCTCAAATTCCTCCAAATACAGTCCTGAGAGAGATTGAGTTAGAAACCAGGTGTCCCAAACCAATGCTTTGTCCTCCACCCATCATGGTGACGTATTTTATTTACAGTATATACACTAAACCAAAAATAGAAAATGGCAAACCACTTTGTTACCTTTGCCAAGAAAACCTCAAATGGGGTCACAGAGAATCAGACTTGACTAAAACAACTCAACCACAACAAAAACACGAAGACATTTATCAAGTGACTAATAGGTGTAAGGCATTATACAACAGAAAGCTCATAGGAATTAAACCTCAGGACAGGCCAAGTGTTCATTTAAAGATGAGGAAATTGAGGCCTAAAATGGTTGAGTAATGTGCCCAGGATTAAAAAGTACCTAGACAATAAGTGGGAAAGGGGCAAGAGGGAGGGAGAAATGTGGATCTCAAAATTTTTTTAAAGGAATGCTTTAAATACTTAATTTAAATAATTTAAAAAAAAAGAAATACTTGATGAAATGCTTAACAAAATCTTTTTTAAAGTAACAAGACATAAGGTCCTAGGTTCAGATCTGGCCTCAGACACTTCCCAGCTGTGTGACCCTGGGCAAGTCACTTGACCCCCATTGCCTACCCTTACCACTCTTCTGCCTTGGAGCCAATACACAGTATTGACTCCAAGACGGAGGGTAAGGGTTTAAAAAAAAAAAGTAACAAGACATAGATAGCACAGTGCCCGGCACCTAGGAGGCAGTGAGGTAATACAAATGATAAAGTACTAGAAAGACCCAACTTCAAATCCACTCTTGAGTACTTACTAGGTGTGTGACTCTGGGCAAGTTACTTAGCCTATTTGCCTTGATTTCCTTGACTATAAAATGGGAATAATAATATCTATTTCACAAGATTGTTGTGAGCCTCAAATGAGGTTATCTTTAAAGCCTTTATACCATTATAAATAGGCATTTAAAAATGCTTTTTGCTCTCCGCTCCCTAGTTAGTGCTTAATAAATGTTGGTTAACACATGAACTAGAAAGCAACTTTTAAACCATCTATGCAATCCCTTCATAACAGATTGGAGTGTTGAGGTCCAAAAAGGCCACAACTTGTTCGAGGTTAGATTAGTAATAAGTTCCAGAGCCAGTATTTAAATCCAGATTCCTTGACTCTGTCTCCAAATCAGGGTTTGTTCCACTAATGTAGCCGGGGATGATTCTAGGTCAATTCCTTTTAAATCACCGTATTTCCTAACCATGCCAATTAACCAAGAGTTCATTGGATTGGCTCAGTGGGACTACGTACAAAAAGGCCTATTAGGCAACAGGACAAGAATTATTCTCAAGAGGATGGATCTTTTCAGTCACAGACGTCAGTCCATAGTTACATTTTATTACAGTAGTTTGGTATGAGCAAATGAGACGCCAAGGGGAATATGAATGCATCTCTACTTTGGTGGAAGGGCACTATAATTAGAATAGTTATGCAAATCATCATTGGCCCAGAGTCTGAAAGAAATCAAATCAAACAAAAGCTTGTTTTAAAAAAAGAAAAGGAAAAGCTATGTCGTGAGACATAGCCAGAAGCCCAGCTGTATTGCTGATCTTGTCGTGTTTTCTCCTATGTCCATGAATTTGTGCAGGATATTCCCCATACTGCCAGGTATGCAGTCTCCATTCCTCCTTAAATCTTTCAAGACCTAAATCAAAGCCCTCCCTCAATTAAGTCTTCCCTGATCATCCCCCAACCTCACAACACACAGTTGAAATCCATCCATCTACCTCATCAAGTTTTATCCTACTACATCTTGCTCTCTCGTTTTTATCATATTTTACCTTCTGTCTTATTCTGTAGGTTAAATGATACATTTTCTTAATAAAGGATGGTTTTCATTTCTGTGTCTCAAGAAGCTCACACTATACCTTATATATGCCAAGACCTTAAATGTTTGATTAAATTAATTCAGTCCATATGACACCAATAAACATGAACAAAAAACATTAACCATTTGATGGGTGAACATTTTGAACCCATCTGAAAAGACTGGGATAGTAGGTGGTAAAATCAGTTCAGAAAAGATGTCACCTTCTTTTCCATTAATGTTAATTGTGAACCACTGCATAAGTCCTTCCACAGATCACAGAAAGTTAGGGAGTCAACAAATACTTATCAAGTGCTCACTGTGTGCCAAATACTGTGCTAAAGAAAGGCAAAAGACAGTCTTTGCTGCCAAGAAGCTCACAATCTATTAACAAGATCAAGTAAAAGAAAGAAAACCATTGCTGAAGCAAGGAAAGACTCATTTCTTTTAGGTTTGCCATTCTTTTTTAACTGGAGTTGAGCAATTAACACATTTATACTGGGGTAAAGGCTTTTGCCATTTGGGGTATCCTTACTATTTTGCTGAAAAGCCCACAGCTAACCCAAGTCTCTACATGAATTAATGGGGTTTGGGGAATATGATGGCTTAAAGATGGTGACTAAACTAGACAAGGGTCCTACCTCGTTCAAACTTCAACCGTTGGAAGAGCTGAAACTGATCCACTGGCACCAAGCAGGAGATCTGAAACCAAAAAGAGAAAGGTGAGATTCTCAGCACTCCATGGAGTTATGTTTGTTACTAATCTCGAGTTCTCTCTTTGTTGAGTTTTCTGTACCACCTTAACACAATATTGACCTCTTTAATTGCTTTGTAGTCCTCCTCTAGAAGTCATACTTTGAAAGAGGGCACCACAGAATCACCAAACTGGAAAGAACCAAGAAACCATCTAGTCCAACCTTCTCATTTCATAGATAAAATATTTCATAGACCTCACTTCATAGACCAAAAGAGAGAGGTTTATTACATAAAAAAGTGGGAATTAGTGACTGGGCTGTGGCTTAACCCCATTTTTTTTTAATGCCTCCGTCTCACATTGTGTCTACTATGCTGTCAAGTGTGCACTCCTCTGGAACAAGAAATCTGGTTCTTCCCAAACCTTCTAGATATTTACAGTGATTTCCTGATTTTTAAAAGACTGTGCATCTCACTTTTTAGATAATAAAGAGAGTTCAGACACAATTTGCTTAACTATGCTCTTTTGTTACAAGAAAAGTTTTTGCTTTTGTTCTCTAAATTTGGGAATGGATAAGAGGAAGAACTAGTGATGGTGATGCCATTTAAAAAAGGAAAAAGGATTCTTTATTATTTTTAATATTCAGAAGAAAATGGGAGAAAGTTCAGAAAGACAGACACATACAAAAGCTTTTAAACTACCATATTTATCTTACATATTTTTTAAAAATCTTTATCTTCTGTCTTAGAATTAACACTAAGTATCAGAGAAGCAATATTAAGTATGAGTTCCAAGGAAGAAGAGCACTAAGGGCTAGACAACTGGGGTTAAGTGGCTTGCCCAGAGTCACAGAGCTAGAAATTGTCTGAGATCAGATTTTAATTCGGGACCTCCTTGTCTCCAAACCTGGCACTCTATCCACTGGGCCACCACTTTTTTTTTTAAGGCAAACTCTTCAAAATAGTGATGAAGAGTTTTAGATATATTCTATTTTTCTGTCCTTTGTATGTTATTTGTCATGTGTGTTGGTATTTTTCAAGTTCAGAATAATACTACTTTTAAAAGATAAGAAAGAAATGTCCTAATCTAATTCAAGTAAAACCAGCTCTCCTGACCCTTTTCTTCACACAGGGAGTCTGAAGATTTGGCTACTGTATAGACATCATATATGATATTAGTAAAAAATGAAACATCAACTGGCAGCCTTCTTGTGGTAAAACAGCCTTTTCCCTCCCAGATGAAGACAAAAACCAGATTTTTCCTTATAAGTAATAAGTATTCTTATGTAACAAATATCTTTTGAGATTAATGATGTCGAATATGCAATTGCCTTTCACAGGTGCTTACTGGAATATCTTATTTGCCTAAAACACAGCCTTAAAAAATAAGATTCCACTGACGTCAAGATTTGTGTTTCAGTGTTGCTTAAAAGATTTAGAATTTGAGAGAGAAGGATTGCGTAACCAAACTCAAAAAACGTGAGCAAGCCCATACAGGCTACATTCTTAGCTTAGTTAGCATAGGTCTCCAAGTCTCCTTTCTTTTCATGTCTATAGATTGCTACACTTTATTGCAGCTAATAAACAGATAAAGATGTAAACTAAAAGAGTTTGGGGAGAAGAAAAGAGGCAGCTAGGTGAATTTTTAGTCCATGCAATAAATACCAACACGTGATACAATCTAGTCCTAACAGAGGAAAAAAATAAATTTGGCCATCTGGATAAAAAATTAAACTGTCAACTACATTGTATGAAGAACCAAAAGGCCTGAGCATTTGGGATGGTTCCCATTCCCAACAGAACGAAATTAAGCCAGGGACAGAGTTTGAGAATAAAAACTTTTTTCTTCTAAGCAACCTTATTCAGTTGAGAAGTGCTATATGGGTATGTTCATATGTAGTATGTGTGGTTGTGTTTGTGTATGCATATACACTCAAAAAATATATATATATACACACACATATGTGTATGCTGTAGTTATTGAATTCTATAATAGAAGGTTGTTTTTATACCAATCAGGTTTATTTCCTATGATCAGGAAAAAAGGAAAAGCACCTAGATTTCTGAAATATTTGTAGCATCTCTCTTTGTGGTAGCAAAGAACAGGAAATTGAGGGGATATGCATCCACTGAGAAATGGCTAAATAAGTCGTGGCATGCAATTGTGATGGAATACTACTATGATGTAAGAAATGAACAAGTTAATTTTGGAAAACATGAAAGATCTACACAAAAGTATGAAAAATGAAATGAGCAGAACCAAGAGAAGATCATATGCAGCAACAAAATATTGTCTGAAGAATAATTCGTGTAACTCTTCCTCCAGAGAAAGATCTAACAAAGAGAAACAAGTAAGACATGGTTTTATACAACATAGATCTTTTTGTCAAAAGATGCCTTCTCTAATGAAGGGAGGGGAGAGGAGAGAGGGAGTCAATTGTATATTTTCATGTAACAAACAAAAAATGTAAATGTAAAGGTTTTTCAAAGATTAACTATTACCCAGACATTCCAAAGAAGACCCAAAGTGAGGTTTATATTTTTCACAAGCTATATCTCCTCAAACTAAAATTTTTAAGGGTAGAAGTTTACAAAACAAAAACAAAAAAAAAAGAAAAAACTCTTTTTAAAATTCCCTATGTGTCTTAGCATATTGTCCCCACATGACAGGTCCCCAAAATGCTTGATAATAATATAAAAGAAGAAAGGTGGAGAACACGAGAGTAAGACAGAATAAGTCTCATATGAAGAATACATGCATGATAGATAGGGCATGGGACTTGGATTCATAAGAGACCTGGGTTAAAACACTGACTAGTTGTATGACTCTATGCAAGTGACTTAATAATAATCTCTTTTGGCCTCCATATATTTGTTTATAAAATGAAAACGGCCTCAATGGCCTCTAAATCTATGTTCATCTCTAAATCTATGATCCTATGAGCCTGTGCCATGGTAACAAATGAAACTCCTTGGGGAGAAATTACTTCAAATAATTACCTGGGAACTATATGCTGCAGAGCTATCCATGCCTGGCATACAGCAAGTGTCTAATGAATGTTTGCTGAATTGAATTTTCCCAAAGTCCACTTTGCTTCATATCTTTTACTACTTTGTCAACTGCATCCAACAAGGGCTTGAGAAGAAAAGGAAAAATAAGGACAGAGGAGAGAAGGCTGGCCTTGTGAAGTCCAGGGCAAGTTATTTAATACTTGAACCCTTTCTAGTGTATATAATTATTATTGGTTATTTATTTCTGGTTTTGTCCAATTCTTCATGACCTCTTTTGGGGTTTTCTTGGCAAAGAAAGTGGTTGGCCGTTTCCTTCTCCAGTCCATTTGACAGATGAGAAAACTAAAGTAAGGTTAAGGAACTTGCCCAGGGTCACAGAGCTAGTAAGAACTTGAGGCTGGATATGAATTCAGATCTTCTTGGTTTCAGATCTATCACTCTTGTCTACTAGGTCACCTGGCCACTCTGTGTCTCACTGACCTTAAAGGATAAGTGAGCTAGAAAAGCAAATAATAAAAGGAGTGCTTTGCCCTAATCATTTTGATTTATTCTTTTCCAAGATAAAATTTCAAATAATACAAGAAGACTCCTAGGATAATTCTCAATGTCATTTATTTTTGTCTCACATGAAAGGCACATGTCATGCATGGAAGTCAAGGAGAATAAAGTTAGCAGTGAAGATCAGAAAAAGAGAAATACTAAGGAGAGAAGGACACTGACAAATTACAGAGAAATTTGATCTGCCTTGAAGTCACAACAGCAGAAACAATTATGACCAGAAATAGAAAGAAAATGAATCAACTTATTACAGAAGACCATATTAGTGGTGATGGAAGGTTGTAATCTCATGTAGTGACTGGCTCTTTTTTTTTTTAAAGCCCTTACCTTCCATTTTAGAATCAATATTGCGTATTGGTTCCAAAGTGGAACAGGAAGGGCTAGGCAGTGGGGATTAAGTGACTTGTTTAAGATCACACAGCTAGGAAGTATCTGAGGCCATATTTGAACCCAGGACCTCCCATTTCTAGGCTTGGCTCTCAATCCACTGAGTCACCCAGCTAGCCTCTGCTGGCCATACTTCTTGATTGGGTTCCTTATTATCATCTTGAGGTTAGAGAGCTGTGAGCTGTGGCACTGGGGGGAAGGGAGGGATTCTTTTTTTTTAATGACTCTGTGATAAAGGTCTGAGAACTAACATATGTAGAGAATGAACATGAATATGGAAGACCAAGAGTTATGTAAAGGTAGCTAAGAATATTGCCAAAAGGTCCCAAAGAAATAATTGCAAACTATTAACAACCACATGAAAAACTGTTACCAAATCACTAACAATGAGGGTGATGCCAACAAAAACAACTTTCTCTCGTGCCTAAAAAACTGGCAAAGATGTCAAGAGATGTTTTTCACAATCTGTGTTGGAGGGGTAGCAAGAAAATCACATGCACTGCAGAGAGGTCAAACCATTCTATAAAGATTTGAAATTATTTTTAACATGATAAGGGAGCAAGTAGGTGGCACAGTGAACAGAGCACACCAGACCTGGAACTAAGAGGACCTGGGTTCAAATCTGACCTGGGCAAGAGGATTGACCCCATTTGTCTAGTCTTTGCTTGCCCTTCTGTCTTAGGGTTGTTGAAATTGCCAAACCTTTCAACCCAGGGATGCCACTGCTACACTCATATCCTAAGGAGGTCAAAGACTGAAGGGGTCTTCTATGACACAATCAGTATTCATAGTAACCCTTCTGGTGGTATCAAAGAACTAGAAATAAAATACTGTTGGTGCTTATTGACTGGGAAATAGCTAAACAAATCATAGCATATAAATGCTACAATATGAAGTGATGGAAAACTATGGGTATAGAATATTGTCATGTGCTACTGAGTGTGCTTGATTCATTGGTTGGTTTTACCAAACATTTTTTCCCTTTTAAAAAAATTTTGGTTATATTGAAGAAGGATATATTTTATAAATAAATATGATGAAGAAACAAAAAGGTATCAATAAAATGAGGTTTCATATACAAGCTATACCTCTATAGTATAGTTTATTAAGCTATATTCTAATAAAGGTATTTCTATATAAAACGTATCTATACCTATGACTATATAGAAATACGTACTTCAGAGAATCACAAGATTAAAGAATCTCAGAGTTGGTGATCTAAAAAAAGGATTTTTTTTCTTACAACAACATAGCAAACATGATTCTCCATCCACTCTTTTCCAAAGAAAGACACCAAAATTTTTTTCACTCAAGACCAATTTTACTTATTTTATCTATCTTCCCTCCCGATGAAATGGCATACAAAGGAGCAGCTCAGTGGGTATGGCAGGGTCTAGATATGGGAGGCTTTGGGTTCAAATGTGACCTCAAACACTTCCTGGCTGGGTGACCCTGGGCAAGTTCACTTAACCCCAGTTGTGCAGCCCTTACAGCTCTTCGGGCTTGGAACCAATACTTAGTATTAATTCAAGGGGAAGGGGAAGGGGAAGGGGAAGAGGAAGGGGAAGGGGAAGGGGAAAGGATTTCTGAAATTTCTGAAAAAAAAATGCTTTCCTCCATTTAAGTGATTTTTTTTCTTACAACACAGACAGGGAACTACATAATAGAAAGTTGAGAATGACTTAATTGGAAGCATTGTTCAACTAGGAGAAAGAAAAACCTAAATTCTGTGATTCTAGTCTTATGTGGGGTTCTCTGGCTCAAATGCTTATGACAAATTTGGAAAAGTTGTTCCAACAATACTGAAAAGAGTAATTGGTAATAAAAGGTGCTTATTCCATGGTGCCAGTTGCTTTCAAGAGAGTCCTCTAGAAGTCCAAGTTCCCAGAAAGAAAGGATGGCAATGGTAAACGTGGGAAGGCATGACTAGCATGCAATAGAAAAAAGGGGATAGAATGGTAAATATGGGAACACATGATTAGCATGCAGTAAGAGAGAGTTCTCTCTGCTGTTAAGGAAATTCCAAACAGCTTTAATTTTATCTCACCACACTCTATTAAAAATGGAAAAATATGCATGGTGGGAAGCTTCTGCTCTCTTCTCCCACTGTCTCTCCACTGACACCAATGGACCTTAACAGAATGTTCACTCAGTTGACTCAAATCCTTGCTACTTTTCATTCAGCCTCAGACACTGATGTGAGCTTTCCTATTATGAAGGATTTTCACTTTCCTACTGTCTCAAGACTACCTGGACACAGTCTCTAACTTTTACCTTACAAAACTGAAGACAACATATAGAAAAAAGGTTCATGGAGAGACAAGCAGTTTGACACGTAACAGAATTTCAAGGCTGAAATCTTTGGCATGTCCCTTTGTGGAAGACTGACCACAATTCATGTTTATTAACCTTCCCTGCCAAATCCCTACAAAGAGTGTCTGCATTCACTTGGCTGCTCACTCCTCAGCTTCTGTATCCACCACTGTAATGAAAGAGGTCACTAATGACCTCCTTGCTGTTATGTTTAATGGCCTTTTGTCCCATCCTTAACCTTTTTGTAGCATTTGACCATCCCTTCCAACTTCTCTGACTACTCCTCTTTTGTGGGCTTTTTATTTTCCTTCTGCCCCTTAAATGTGTGTATCTCTCTCTCAAGGATTTGTTTTAAGCTCTCTTCTTTCTACACTCTCTCCTTTTGTGATCAGATTCACTCCCACGGTTTCAATAACTACCTCCATCTCCATCCCTAGGCTCTCTCCAGAGCTCCAGGCCACATTTCCAGATGCTTGCTGGATATTTCCTGGGTAGGCTGCCAACAGCTCCAACTCAGCATGGCCCCTATCCCATTCCTCAGTTTCCTTTCTTTATTTTTCTGCTACCAGTCACAGAGTCGGTATCTTCCATGCCTTCTCTCCTTTACCTTGCTCAATTAATTGACACTACCTCTGCAATATCTTCTGCATCCATCTTCTTCCTGTCCATAACCATTGCAACAACCCTAGTTCAGCCTTTCAACTCTTCTCTTCCCAGTAGCTTCCTCGCTGGTCTTCCTGGCTTCAGGCTATCATTTCTCCAACCCAAAGTACCATTCTACGCACACACACATCATTCCTCTACTCAAAAAACTGCAGTTGGCCTTCTTCTTGTTGTTTAGTCATTTTTGTTGTGTCCATCTCTTTGTGACTCCATTTTAGGGTTTTCTTGGCAAAGATACTGGAGAATCTGGCAGTATACCATTTACTTCTCCAGTTTGTTTTATAGATGAGGAACTGAGGTAAACAGGATCAAATGATTTGCCCCAGGTCACACAGCCAATGTTTGAGGTCAGATCTGAACTCGTGAAGATGAGTCTTCCTGATTCCAAATGCAGTGCTCTATCCACTGTACCACCTAGCTACCCTTGCTTCTTATTACCTACCAAAGAGAGGTATCAGCTCCACAGTCTGGAATTCAAGTCACCAAAATCTGGCCCCAATCTTCTCATCCAACCCTCTCATACCTTACTCCCCTTCAAATATTTTATGTCACAATCAGCCTGGAATACTGTTCCCTATTCTCATCATACCTTTCCAATCT
The DNA here is from genome assembly GCF_027887165.1 of Monodelphis domestica. Taxonomy (NCBI): domain Eukaryota; kingdom Metazoa; phylum Chordata; class Mammalia; order Didelphimorphia; family Didelphidae; genus Monodelphis; species Monodelphis domestica. The sequence continues at coordinate 214,565,362 of NC_077229.1, read as the reverse complement.
CATTCTGTGCTACTTTCTTTCATATGCTTTCTACTCTAGCCAAACTCTTCTGCTAGCTGCTCTCTGCATACTCTATTCCATTCCCCATTTCCCTATCTTTGAACAAGTGGCCCCAAATGTCTGAATACACTTACTCCCTCTTAATCTCTGACTTTTGGAATCCTTAGCTTCATTTATACACCTCCAGGTGCTACTTCCTACATGACACCTTGCCTAATACCTGCTAATTACTAGCATGAACTCTTTTAAAATTACCACTTCAGTAGAATGCATGTCAAGTCAACAAAGCATTCATTAAGTGCCTGCTATATGCCAGGCACTGTACTAGACACTGGGAATAAAAAGGAACAACAAAAAATAGTCTTTGCCCTCAAGGACCTCATAGTCCAGTGGGGTAAACAACATGTAAACAGCTATAAACAAAATATATATAAAGGTCAGTTGAAGATGATCTCATAAGAGACAGCCAATAAAAATGCCCAGTCAGAAAATAGAGCATCTTGTGTAAGGAACCCCAAGGAGGCCAGTGTCACTGGATTAGATTTCATGGAGCAGAGTAAGATAGGAAGGCAGGAAAGCTGAGAAGGTAGGAAAGGGAAGGGAAGGTAGGAAGTGGAAAGTTATAATGGGCTTTAAAAGCAAAACAGAGGATTTTATATTTGATCCTGGAAGTAAGGAAGAGCCACTGTAGTTTACTGAATAGATGGGGGAAATGGTCAGACTTGCAATTAAGGAAGATCAAGTGGATAGCTAAATAAAGGATGGACTGGAGTGGGCAGAGGCTTGTAGAAAGGCAGACTCAGCAGCAGGCTATTGCCAGTCCAGGCATGAGATAATGAGGGACTTCACCAGGTTGGTGGCATTGTCCAAAGAAAGAAAGGGGCATATGTAAGTTATTACAGTGATAGAAATGATAAGGCTTGGCAAGTGATTGATATGGAGCATAAGAGAGAATGAGGAATCAAGGACAACACCTAGTTTTCAGCCTGAGTGACTGGGAAGACAGTGGTACCTCAATAGGAAGAGGGGAAGAGTTTGAGGGGGAAATAATGAATTTGGTTTTAGAAATGTTGAGTTTAATACATTTATAAGACATCCTGTTAGAAATGCCCAAGGGTTCATCAGAGATGTGAGTCTGGAGGTTAGAAGAGGGATTAGGGCTAGACAAAGATCTTGGTATTATCTGCTTATGGGTGTTGATCCATGGGAGGTGATAAAAAGACTATGAAGCAAAATAATATACAGGAAGAAAAGAGCCCAAAACAAGGCTTTAGGGGATCCAGGAAAGAGGGCAACCTTTTTGTCTTTGTATTCCCAGAACCTTAAAAAAAAACAAAAACACTCTGCATATCACAATGGTTTATCAATTTTTTAAATTTAATTTTATAGACATACAGTGTGGAAATAACAGCTTTGCCCCACTTCCTGAACAAGGACCAATGATAGAACAATAGATGTGATAGTGATTCAACTAGACCCTTCCTTTTTCATTCCCTCTTCTCTTACACACTACAACCCTAACAGGGCATGGTAAAAATGTAGTCAGAATGCCTATAGGATAGGGAGAAATGGCAGTAAGCTGCTGGTTCCTCCCTTTCCTCTACCCGTGATAATCTCAGGCTAGCAGTAAGAGAGGCTAAATTGCTCAGGTTGTACCATGGCAGAAACTATTCAAAAGAATTTCCTGTTCAGCACCCAGATTTTCCACAGTCCAGTCAAACATTTCAGCCTCACCCAAGCAAGTAAATAGTAGTCTACTTCCTCAATTACTGTAACTGAACTGCTTAAGATTAATCATAACTTTTCCCAAAATATATGTAACTTCAAATCAGTCACTTATCCACAAAAAGGTTAAAAAAGAAAACTGAGGTATACCTTCCATTATCTAAAATAATAAATAAAAACCATTGGCCTGTGTTGAAAAGACCAAACAAGAATTGTGCTCAAATTCATGTGCTAGAAAAGGATTAAAGATGAACATGAAAGGTCCAGAGTTGGAATAGTTTAGAAGTTCCTTCCTATCTTTGTCCTGCTCCTAAATAGATTGCATCAGAATGAATTCCACTCAACCAAACATTTATTAAGTACCCACAATGTACCAGTTACTAATGCTAAGTGCTAAGGATACAAGAGAAGCAAAAGACAATCCTTGCCTTCAAGGTGCTTACAATCTAATAAGGTAGACAACATGCAAACAAGGACATAAAAAGCAAACTAAAATAATATTGATAGGAAATAATTAACAAAGGAAGACCCTAAAATTAAGAGTTGGGTAAGGCTTTCTGTAGAAGCCCATGTTCTATGACTTGCCTTTTTTTAGATAGAAATTAATAATGCCTTTTTCTGTTTTCCCTTTAATTAAACAGTATCTGAAGTGGACATTAAACACTTCTTGAAGTAGTTGTTCAATATTTGAAAGACAAGATTCAAAATCACAGCTGGGCCATCTCGGAGGGAGTAAGAGGGCAAATGCAGATGGAGGCAGGAGGGATGTAGGAGTAAGGAGCCAAGCCAACGTGTAGGCTAGAGTTTCTTGGTAAAACCATTAAGAGAAAAGAAAATTAGTTCCCTGTTTTCTTGTATCCCATGGCAACTATTCTAGAGAAAGAGACCTACTATATTTAAACATTTAAAAAAGCCATTGCGTTTTCAAAGAGAACATACAGAAGAGCTATAATATATTGTAATAGAAATATCAGCAGGACATTTCAGAACTTCCATTTATGATATGCTAATGTCCTTCATCAGTTAGGCTCATAACAAAATCAGTGAGTGTATGGTAATGGTCCATTAATGAACACCCTGGAGTGTCTTCCTGCTCACCTAATGGGAAATGGGCCTTGCTGATTTTCTCCAGCTTGAAAAAAGATTATAGTTTCTTCCCCCCATATCTTATTTTTGTAAAATTTTCTTTAAGGACCATTAAGTATATCTTATGCAATCTTAAAGTAAACTTCCTTTATATAGAGAGGTTGAATCAAACAGATTTTCTCTCAAACCCACAGTCTTAAAACATTAACACCAGGAGAGATCTAAAAATTCAGAAATATATTTTTACCTTCTAAGTCCATAAATGAATCTGTGTGTCATACAAAGGAGAGATTTGAAAAATGAAAAGAAAGACAAAACTTTTACTGAGCAAAGAAGGAAAAAATATTCTCTGTCATAGCTCTGTTCAAATAAGGCAGTTTTCTATGGCATATATATAAAAATATATATAATATAATATGATTATCTGGCAATTCAACATATGGCTAGAAATCCCCATCAATTAGACAGGTAGAGAGATTTGGGCAACTAGGTGAGATGGGATAGAGTGTTGGGTCTGGGAGTAAGGAAGACTCATCTTCCTGAATTCAAATCTAGCCTCAGATACTTATTAGCTGGGTGACCCTGAGATGGAGAAGGAAATGATAAACCTTTCCAATATCTTTGCCAAGAAAAACTCCAAATGGGGTTACAAAGAATTGGACATGACTGAAAACAACTGAACACCAAAGAAATTCTTGGGATCTCAGGATTGTAGAAGCTTGATTTAAAATTTAAAATATTTGAGCAGAACTGCATAAGTTTTATCTCTGTTTATTTGTTTTGTTTAGTGTCCCATCATACTTCTGACATCTACTTTGGACCAACTGCTATCTAGTCATATCTCTATTTTGTACCTGTGAAACTGATTTTTAAAACTCAAGTAGAAGACAACATTTAACCCTATGATGGAGTCCAATGTCTTAGACTACATTTTTGAATCTGGATGTCATCCAAAGAACCATATCAATTAAAAGTTAGAAGAGACTTTAGTAGCCATCTAGTTCAAACCATACCTGAAAATAATCTTCTCTTGCTTTTTCTTGAAGACTTCCAATAAAGAAGAAATCATTACCCCCCCAAAATTAAATTAAATGTATATTATGTGGGGCATATTTTTTACTTCAGGATTAAAATTCCATCCTAAACTTATCTGGGAAAAAATTTAAAAGAGAGTATATTATATCAGAGTTGAAAGTTACAAGTAGGTCTCAGATTAGTGTGAATAATGAATCCCCTAAAGTGGTCGCATTAATTGAATTTTTAGTGCATATTTCCATTGAGCTGGAACCAATTACTACATTTTACATAATTAAAACTTCAAATTGTACAAATCTGATGTGACCACTTCGGGCTATTCATTCTTCTCACTAATTAGGACATAGATTTTTTTACATGTTAAAGTTGCCAAAACAGATGCAAGGGAAGGTTATTTATCTTCCTTCCTTAACCTAAGTTTAAGCTTAATTATGGTATCTCACACATCAGGATGTTGTTCTTGGTAGTTTGCCTAAATGTTTTCTCACTCAGTCTCATACTTTACACATAATAACTCAGTATCAGAGATCAGAACTGCAAAGGCCCTAAGAGGCAATCTAAGACAACTCTCTCATTTTAGAGATAAGGGAACTGAGGCCAAAGAAGGTAAAGGGAATTGTCCCAGGTTAATGTCTCAGAGGCAGGATTTGAACCCAAGATCTCTAATTAAAAAACAAATTCTCCTTCTACTATACCATACTACCAGTCACTTCTTTGCATAAAACTAAATAATTACTTCTTTAATACTTTACTTTTGTGTCTATATATAGTTGCACACAAAAATATATGAATGTATGTGTCACTCTATTTTTCAATAACAATTTTAAAATAATTTGTTTATTCTCCAAAATCAATAACCTCCAAGCCCTTGTTTACTCCTTTTATTCTCCCCTAAACTTCCTCCAGGCAGTCTCTATGGTTCCAGTAATAAAATTTCCCCCTCAGGTGCAGCTTCATGAGAATTATTTCCTCTACTCCATGACCTCCCTGCTTATTTCATTGATTCATGTTTATATATAGCAGCTGGTGTATGTACATTTAGAGTTTAAATATAATCTTGGTCTTCCTGCTGGCCAGTCATTCATTTATCACTTTTTTCTGGTCTTCCAGCTTCTCCCAAAAGTCCAGAAAAGGACCTTTAAGCACAGACAATTTGTGTCATTGTTCTCCTTTAGAATGGTTTCTTGGAGGCAGCTGGGTGGCTTAGTGGATTGAGAGACCAGAGGTCCTGGGTTCAAATCTGGCCTCAGACACTTCCCGGCTGTGTGACCCTGGGCAAGTCACTTGACCCCCATTGCCTAGCCCTTACCACTTTTCTGCCTTGGAACCAATACACGGTATTGATTCCAAAACAGAAGGTAAGGGATTAAAAAATATATTTCAAAACCAATTATGATTTAGGTTTCTAGAATGTAAACACCTTTTTTAAAGACCCTCCCTCACACTTTACTCAGTTGGCAAATACGATTAACATTGGTAGTAGTCTAGGTCAAGTGTCAAACTCCCTGAGAGCCCCAACCAAATTAAAATGTAACTGGGAAATGTTTAGCAGAAAATATAATACAGGGAATGTATTTTGTGGTTTATAAATCAACCTGAGGCAGCAGGGATCTGTTTCTACTTGAGACTGACACTATGGGTCTGAGGCAATGAAAATATCTTCACCAAGAGGGATGTCTAGAAGAAATGCCAATGATTAGATGGTAAGAGTCTGAATAATTCACTGGTAGCCAGTGTTTCAATAAATACTTCTGAAAAAGAAAGCTAATAACTTGTTTCCAGTTTGTCTGGAAGGCAGGCTCACTGCCGCACAATCAGAGGTAAGAAAGAGCCCTAGGGAGGAATGTCAGCAGGGAAAGAGGGAGTATTGATTGTCCTTCTATATCCGTACCTCTGACTCCTGTAGGGTACCACGATTTAAGCACACCATGTCAGGGCAGGTGATGGGAGACCCACATCCTTCTCGAACTGACAGCTGCACGTACTGTTTCAGGCACTAGAAATGAACAGACAAAAAAAATCAAGCCAGTGAAATAATACATTCTAAGACCACAGAGGCTGCCAAAAAGAACCATCACTACAACCATCTGTTTCTTTATTTGGTAGTCCTGGGGATCAGATCCTCAGAAAACAGGTTATCTTAAATGTGAAAACGAGTGCCCCCTCATCCTTGGGCTGCCTAAAACTAGAATGAAAAATATTATATAGGTCTGTCAGGGTTAGTCTTAAACAAAGGTAGAATTGCAGTCATGTAAGTAATGTGTCTTGAGAAGCAGTGCAAAGGGAAGCTAGGTAGCACAGTGGATAGAATACTGGTTCTGAAATCAGGACGTCTCCTCTGCCGGAATTCCAATCTGACCTCAGACTAGCTGTGTGACCCTGGGCAAGTCACTTAATCCTGTTTTCCTTAGTTTCTTCATCTGTAAAATGTGCTGGAGAATGAAATGGCAAACCACTCTAGTCTCTTTGACAAGAAAACCTCAAATGGGCTCACAGAGAGTTAGGCGAGACTGATCAACAATAATGAAAAGGGCACCTGGCCAAAAGTTTCTTCTACCCATCTGAAATAGGCAGTCAAAATTTTACTATTGGAGGTTCAATCCTTGGACCTAAAGTATTGCCATCCCTTAATACCATTCATCTAATTTTATTTAAAAAACCATTTATTAGGTACCTACTACATGCAAATATCTCAGACAATCTAAAAATCTAAATCTCAGACAATTTAAAAATGGATTAATATCTAAGAGTAAATTAGTTCATAATTATTTGTTTCTTGACATATGACTGAAGATGAAGAATATTTTTGAATACTATTTTTTTCTCCAATTATATGTGAAAACAATTTTTTAACATTTGGGCTTTTTTTTTTAAATTTTGAGTTCCAAATTCTCACTCTCCCTTTCATCTTCCCTCCTTTCCCCTCTCCATGAGAGAACAAACTAATCTAATCTAGATTTTAAATTTACAATCATGCAAAACATTATGATGAAGAATTTTTTATGGGAAAAGTAATTAATGTGGTTAATTTTGAGACATGGGGCACTAGATAAGACATGTTCAGGTGAGCTACCACCTTGGGCAGCCTGAGGATGCAGGTTGACCAGGCAGAAGGGCACTATAACAGGGAAAAGGTGTGTGGGAGGAAGCCACTCATGTCAAAATCTTACCTAGGATAGAAAGATGAGCCTGATACTACAGAGACCACGAACTCCTGCACCCTCAACAAGTATCAAAAACAAGACATTTTAAGGAAGCAATTGAAGCAAAAGTGTCAGTATTCCAAAAGCAGGTGCTTACTTTTGACCAACAGGAGTCTCAAAAAATCCCTCCACCATTTTATTACTTTTCCAAATCACATAAAGAAGAACCTCAGTCTTTACAATTTCAGCAGATCTACAGATTTGATAAACATGGCTCTCTTCTATACCAACGCAAATCACAACCTAGTCATGCCATCTCAGCCTGTATAATTCTTGTCCATGTTCCTTCATTAAGGATCTCCTCAATATGGATTCACTGTCCTTTATTTTCTATTTCTCTTTCAACAGAACATCTCCTTTATCTATTTAGCCTGAGGGTAGAACTAGGATGAATAGGTCAAAATTATAGGGTACAGATTTCATCTGCATATAATAAATTTTTTTTCTGCAACAAGAATGCTGGAGAGAGAGAATGGTTCAGTGCTTCAGCATCAGGGATATCTAGACTCATCAAGTTCTTCCTTCATTTCAAATTGGCTCTGCAACCCTAGACAAATAATTTAACCTCTAACGGCCCTAAAAGAAAGAATTTCCTCACAAACCATATTTTGTACCAATGAAATAATAAACTGAGTGCAGCAATAATGAGATATCCAAAAGTAAAATGGCTTTCCTTATAGGTGCTGGATTACCCATTGCTGGTGGTCTTTAAGCTGGGACCAAATGATTCTCTTGTTGAGAATAGTAGAGTGTATTCATGATATGGGAAAATTCAAGGTGACTTTCAACGCAAATTTGATTCTATTGCCTCAGAGTAACAATCTGAAAATCAACAGACATCATTTCTGCTATTCAGCTCCTAAGAAAAATGACATAAGTGGTGGTAACCTGGTTAGGTTTTGCATTTGGGTCCCTAGGACAGTGCCTAGAGCATAGTGGGCATTTCATAAATACTTGCCACATTGTTAAATGATATCCTATTTACCCCTAAGTCATAGTGTAAATCTTAGGGGTGTAAAATTGAGATTTGAACTCTGGACTCCATTCCCCAGGAGTCCTTGCTAGCTCCCAGAATGCCCTCTAATCTCACTGAATTCTCACCTGGGACAAGAACAAAATTTTATTTAAAGGGTCTTCCCGTAGGCGGGGTCTCTTTTGGACTTCCGTTTTGGAGCAGACGTGGCTCTTTCCATAATGTAGGTGAGGTCTTGTCTAGGTCTCTGTGGCCTAGGCACTTGTTTCTTATCCTGTATTTTCTTTAATCCTTAATCTTCAATAAACCTCTAAGAAAATATATAATACTCCTTGCAGAGAGAAACTAATTTCTACCTGCCTCAGTCTCCCCTAAATTTTAATCTTTACAGGGGATAATCCACAAATAAGACATGCTACCTCTAATCCATTTTGAAGAAAAGAAATACATCTTCCTTGGGATTAGTCTCAATATAGTTCCAACCCCAGGAAAACATTGTGGGAAGCTTTTTGTGAATAAACAAGCTACTTATAATGGAAATTCTATCTAGCCTTAAGGTTATCTATGTTATATGCCATGCCATGTGCAGAAACTCGTCCCTTTGCATTTGCCAAATCCATTTGGAAAGGGTCAGGTGGGTCCTACTCAGTTTCAGAGAAACTTTAATATCATTAGTTCAGATGTTAAATAAGCAATATAATCAAACCCCTGCCCAATTAAAAACTAGTTATATTGCCCTTCAACTTACTAAACTCAAAACCTGTAGGCCTGCTAGATTTATTACTTTCTTTTGTTTCACTGGTCAAATCAGGGATTTAAAGACAGAACCAGAGATTTTCTCCTAGGAGTTTTAACTCTCATGTCCCAAACTTTGGCTCAGGAGTCCTGCTGTCATGACTGACAGTAGCCTCACCCAGGCTACTTCATGCTTCACTTTGCTTCCTATGCCCCTTCCCTAATTTCAGTCCTCAAGTCATGCCAATCTACTCTCCAAAGGTCCAACTCCAGGGAATTTTACTAGTTTCCCCAAAAAGGAGAGGGAGATTTCAAGGATATACCCCACTATGTGCTTGTCTCCCCTTACTGGCACACAAGCTGCCCCTTAAAAAGGCAGGGACTGTCTCTGCTTTCACACTTGTACCTAAAGCAATGCTTAATAAAAACTTTCAATCATTCATTGTAAGCTCTCTTTAGACATCTATGAACAATTCTTGCTTGTGGGGTTTACTTATTTTTCCTAAAACCATTCATAGAACGGAACAAAAAAAGAACAAAAAAAATGATGTTTCTTTACATGGAACAGATACATTGTCAGATTAAACATGTTCTTACTCAAGAATTAAGTTTTCCCAGTTCTTAGACATTTGCCAAGAACAGGCAGAGTCATTAACTGTTAACAGTTTATCCTTTTGCCACTGTTTTCTCTCAGAGCAGAAAAGGGAATTCTACCTGAATTCTCAGCTTCCTTGTTAGCATATTTTTTGTTTTCCTGAACCAGAATTCAAGTCCCAAGTCTCTTCAGTTACCTTTATAATGCTAACAGGGAAGGCAAAAATAACTTGAATATATGAGGAGAATGAGTAGCACTAGGGAACAGCTTTTTAAAAATAAATAAAAGCTTATAATGATGGGAAAAGTGGGCATTATTTGAAGATAGTGCAGCTAAGTAGCACAGTGGACAGAATGCTGGTCCTACAGTCAGGTAGTCTCAGCTTCACGAGTTCAAATCTGGCTTCTAACTACTGTGTGACCCTGGGCAAGTCACTTAAAACTCTCAAGACTCAGTTTCTTCATCTGTAAAATGATCTGGAGAAGGAAATGGCAAACCAGTCCACTATCTTTGCCAAGAAAACTCCAAATGGGATCACGAAGAGTCAGACACAATTGAAAAATAATGGAAGAATCTGAAGAGACTTCTATGGGTATAGAGAGAACTCAGTGAGGAAATTAAACAAAGCTAGGTAACTGGGGGGGTGGGGGGAAGGGGAGAGTAAACACCAAAAAATAATAGAAGAAAGCAAGCCACAAGAACAGGTAACAGTTATGATGCAGAATCTCATTTTTAACTAGTAAAAAGACCAGGAGGGAGTTTTTCATTGACTTGCATGGCATGTTAAGAGATTATCTTTCTCTTGTGGCCAACTAACTACTATCTACACACAAAACATCTTGATACAGGATAAAGAGGCAGAAGAACATACTCATTCCAAAAGTTACCAGGAAATATTGTGTTTTAAAATTATAAAAGGGCTTTCAAAGTTTAAGAAGAAAAGAACTGAAAAACCATAAAGAAATGCGACCTGAACAAGAAGTTGTAAACTAATGTGACAAAAGAAAGACTGTTTAACATAAAGTTAAAATCTTATAGTAGAGGGAACTGGACCTTCGGAGGAAACAGCGTCTTATATTCCCCCTGAGCACCCTGCAAAATGGTCATGAGGATCATAGTACAATAAGAATCAGAGGAAGACTAGGTAAGTAGTGGTGGCTGGTGTCTCATTTGGTAAGTACCAACAAATATTTATTTCTCAAGTCTGGTTTTAACAATAGAGAGGTCTGCATGGACTGCTGCATACTCCAAGGACATGCTGAGTAAGACAAAAAGACCCTTCTAAGACTTTTCAAACCTAATTATTTATCCTCATATGAACTTATCCTACTGAAGACAATCTTGACACAGGAAGTGCCTTTCATCAGTGCTGCCAATTAAAGACAGGGCCTTGAGAAAAGAGATGCAATTTGATTACCAAATCTGATTAAGATGATGTTTGAGTCAAAAATTGTTTCCATGCATAATAAAAAAAAATTACGCCCAAGACAGTGTTTGGATTTTTCCAAACCATGTCTTAAAATCTAGGAAAGACAGGGTTTTCAATGGGAATGGAAGACACCTAATGAGGGTTGGTAAGAATGTATTTGCCTAGAATCTTCCAAATGGATCAAAGGAATCATAAAATGCAAAAGAGACAGTCACTCAAATTAAAAGAATAGCAGCTATAAGAGGAGTAAAAGAATTGTCATAGAGATGCCCAGTAATTCTAAAGAAACTAAACTTTCAAAAGGAATCAGCAATAAAATTCAAAGACTAAAATATTTTTACTCAAATGAAGTATGGTTAATAAGTAAGATAAACTAAATATCCTAGCACAAGGAGGCAAATTTGATCTTTCACATAAATCACTGGGAGACATTATGAGGTGATTTTTATTGTTAGTCATTTTTCAATCACATCTGACTCTTTGAGATCTCACTAGGGTTTTTTCCTGGTAGAAAAAGTAGAGTGGTTTGCCAATTCCTTCTCCAGCTCATTTACAGATGAGGAAACTGAGACCAAAAGGGTCAAGTGACTTGCCCTGGGTCACACTGCTTATAAGTATCCAAGGTCAAATTTGAATGCAAGAAGATATCTTCCTGACTCCAGGTCCTGCACTCTATGCCCTATATCACCTAGCTGCCTCTATAGAATGTAGCCCATAATTAAAATATTTTTCAGGAAGACTTAAAGTTTATTCAGAAAAAAAAAGGCATGCAATAAATATGAGGGACAGAGATAGGATATCGTATTTTTAGAATATATTCTTTTTTGTACAGTATTCTAAATATTTTTAATTCATTAAATTTATTTATCTGTTTGTTTCATTAAAATTCTCAGGTATCTACCACCCCCACTCCCACCCCCTGCACTAGAGAAGATATTATTTGACAAAAAAAGATACATACATACATACATACACACATATAAAACAATGTCTTGCTTATTTCTCTTTTCAGTTCTTTCTCTGGAAGTGGACATATACAAGTTATTCTTCAAATAATATTTCTTTTGCTGAATATAATGTTTTTGTCATTCTCTGCTCATGAAGTAATCCTAGAACCAAAAGGAGAAATATGGTGGACACTACTTGGTCAAAGTTCAAATAAGTAATACAAGCACGGATTACACCACAGGCTATCTGTCAAAAGAGAGAACATTCTGTGATTTGTTTCCATACTGAAATTCCAAGTAGACTAAAACACCTCAAGGTAAGAACTGACTTTCTCCCCCATTTTTTGTCTTTGTATCCATAGTGTACTAATAGATGTTGTAAGTGTTTAATAAATGTTTCTAAAATTTATATAAATGAGTTCAGGACAAAAGTTCACAAACCTAACACAGAGAGACAAGATATAGCAGTAATTGGGAAACTTAAAATATGACATCTGCCATAGTTCTCTCTCTTTGCTAAAATCCTAGCTAGTGGGTATTTTTGTTGTTGGTCAGGATACTTCTTAGAAGGGCGACCCTGAGAAAAAGTCACTTCACTTCCATTTGTCTAGCTTTTCTCATCTGTAAAATGAAGATCTTCAAAGTGCCCCTAAACATATTATTCCACCAATATAGTATCTAGAATTTCTTCTCAAGAGTATATTCTAGTGGGCAACTGGGTGGCTCAGTGAAGAGAGTGTCAGGCCCAGAGACAGCAGGTCCTGGGTTCAAATCTGACCTCAGGTACTTCCTGGCTGTGTGAACCTGGGAAAGACACTTAAGACCCATTGCCTAGCCCTTACTGCTCTTCTGTCTTTGAGATGGAAGGTAAGGGTTTTTTTTTTAAAGTATGTTCTAAAAATACATTTTTCTACATCCTTCTCCTTGTACCTATTTGCATTCCTTTATATTTTTTCTCAATAAACTGTAAGTCTCCCTGAGACACATTTTAATCATGGTTTCCATCCTACAATGTCTCTCAATGAAACGTGTGAGAAATCAAATTTGCCTCCTTGAACTTTAGTTGGACTTGCTTATTAACCATACTTGTTGCATTTATGTATCTAGCATCTGCTCCCCAAGGTGGTTGTGGGGATCAAATAAGTTCCTATTTATAAAGTGCTCAGCACAGTGCCTGGCACAGAGCAGGTACTCTATCAATGTTAGATAATAATAGTAATACAGTCAATCTCGACTCTTGTTCCCTAGTCACCACTGGGTCGGCTTCAGAAATGAGAATTCAGGGGGCAGCTGGATAGCTCAGTGGATTGAGAGCCAGTCCTAGAGACAGGATGTCCTAGGTTCAAATCTGGCCTCAGACACTTCCCAGCTGTGTGACCCTGGGCAAGTCACTTAACCCCCATTGCCTAGCCCTTACCACTCTTCTGCACTCCAAGATGGGAGATAAGGATTTAAAAAAAAAAGAAAGAAATGAGAATTCACTTCTGTGTGCACGACAGATCTGCTGAAGAAAGAACAGATAAAAAAGACTCCATGCAAGCCTCCAGTTGCCAGGATGTAGCACACACACACATAGTACATATACACAAATTACGGTGACTAGATTCAAAGCTGGAGAAGAGTGACAGAGGAACATAATGGCCAAAGAATTGATCTTTTAGTCAGAAAGACCTGCATTCAAGTCCTAGAATATAGTAGTCCTGTGACCATGAGTAAGGTCACTTATTGTGTTCACCTGGACACTGAAGGATTCAATTACAGAACAGGTACTAATAGTGGATCATGAGTGCTCTTACACTAAGGAAATAAAGTCAAGAGCATCGGTGGTGGTTGTTCAGTCCTACCTGACCCTTTGTGACTTCATTTGGGCTTTTCTTGGCAAAGTTACTGCAGCAATTTGCCATTTCCTTCTCTAGCTCATTTTACAGATGAATAAACTGAGGCCAACAGGGTAATTAAATGACTTGCCCAGGATCATACTGCTAACAAGTGTCTGGGACCAAATTTGAACTCAAGAAGATGGGTCTTCCTGACTACAGGTCTGGCATCTCTCCATTGCACCACCTAACTGTCCCTAAATCAAGAATATACATACTTCTTTATTGACACCTCTTGAAATATAATTTTGTGGATGGCCCACGATTAGGTCAGTGTTGTGGGATCTGTAGCAGGATCAGAAAATAAACCCAAAGGGAAAGAGGCACCAAGAGTGATACCAGAACACAAACCACCATTTAGTGCAGTCTCTTTCGGTTACAAAGCGCCATTAAGGAACAAAAGGGGGAGAAGGGAGTCTTTCTTTATTTCATACATCCCATCCACTTTTCAGTTTGCTGTATATACCAACCCTTCTGCTCCAATTTATAGCCTTTAGTAGCATTTGACTTAAACATGGCAGTTACTAAAGAAACGGAAAAAAGGACAAATGTAGCCCAGCAGGCATAGTAATTATAGTATGCAATGGTACTCATCCAACTTCCCACAAAAAGCATCTAATTCTGGAAAAATTGGCTTCTGTGATATAAAGAAATTCTATTTTATTCCTTTAAAACAGCTATTGTATCTATGTACTAAGGGCAGCAAGGTGGTGCAGTTCATACAGTACTAGGCTTAGAATAGAGAAGACCCGAGCCTCAGGTACTTACTAGCTGTGTGATCCTGGGCAAGTCACTTAACCTTGTTTGCCTCTGTTTCTTCATCTGTAAAATGAGCTGGAGAAGGAAATGGCAAACCACTACAGCATCTTTGCTAAGAAAACCCCAAATGGGGTCATAGTCAGACACAACTGAAAGAACTGAACAACACAACAACAAATCTATGTACTTGGCAATCAGTAAAAACAGAAATCAATTTGTGGGTAGAGTACCCAGGTTTGAATCCTGCCTGTGTCATTTACTACTTGTGTGACCTTCCACAGGTCATTTAACCATAGTTTCCTCAGCTGTAAAATGAGAGGGTTGGACAAGGGGACATCTCTTGAGTAACAAACCCAAATTCTTATAAGTTTCATAAAATAAAAGCCTAGCACCATAAAAAAAAAAAACCAGTATGACAAAATATAGCAATTGCTCATGAAATCACTTTTTTAAAGTTTCAAGGTGATCATCTATTTTAAACTGATCAATTCTGCTTAAACCCCAAGTAAATGACAATTACTGCTTCCCCATAATGGATAACCATCCCCTAAACAGTTAAGCACAACAGTATAAAAGAATGATACTGGTAGATGGTACCTTCCCAGGGGCAGTAGTTTCCTAATCCCAAAAAGGAAGGGCGGGTGCTTGAAAATTCAGCAAGTCAGTGCCCACCATTGTCCATTGTTTCTGATCAGTTTAGTTGCTGTTCAAAGTTGTCTTCATTTATACAAGCTGCAGTCATTGTGTATATAGTTGTTTTGGGTTCTGCTCTCTTTACTTGAAAGAGATTCATCTAAACATGCCATTTTCTAAGTAGCAAATGCAAACATTTAGGGGGAAATAAGTGAACTACTCTATTTGTATTTGATTGAAGTCATTATGATCTAGAACAATGACCAGAATATACAAATGGCTGCTTCTTCTGGACAAAAAGACACAGAAGGTCATTAATACAACAACAGAGATTATTTGTAATTACTGAGACTCATCCACTGGAAGATTCCAGTGTCCTGTAATTTTCAGAGATGCTTGCACCTATACTCTGTAAATGGGCTAAAGAACAGTTTGAATTTGGATGGGAAGTATACATAAGATAACCTAGAAAAAAATTTCCTGACAACTTTTTTTTTAATCCCAGTGACAAAACACAAGAAACAAAAATATATTGTAGTAAGGTTTTCTAAAGGAAAGCAAATCTTTTAATTATGTTTCAAAATTCCTGAATTATTTCTTTTAAGATTAAAATTGACATTCTTCAAATATTCACAGGAAGAACTTCCAAGTGTAAACTGACAGAAAAGGGAGTTTGGGGGGAGGGAAGGGAAGGGAAGAGAAAGGGAGAGAGACTTGGCCTAGTTTTAAGGTATCAAAAAGAAAAGAAACATTTGATTCCAAATTTACATCTTTCTCTAGTACAGACAACAACTTCTTAAAATATGAGTGACACAAAGTTTAGATTGGTTTTTGTTTGTTTAAAAAAGCAAATGTTCAGATCTTATTGAATAATAAAACTACTTCTTAAATATGTAGATTATTTCATACTCCTTATTTAAACAATGGCACAGGTTATTTTACCCAGATCCAAAGCCCTTTCTTGTATTCCCAGCACCCGCCTCAACTTACAAAGTTACTCTTCTCAAAGGCTGAGTGAATGAATCACCTTTTAGGTGGATGTGGCTAGCAAACTTTTCCCATTTTAAACTTAGAGCTCTCACCTGGAATTACTTGTTTCTGAGGATATAAAATGCAATTTTGACTTGTTTAATGGGGTAGTACTTATATCTGATCCCAAGAGGTTTCTAGAGACTTGCCTTTATTCCATCACGAATTGTGTGCCTGAAGCGTCTCAAAAAGCATCAAGTACCCATAATAGCCTATATGGCTCTGTACTGAAGGATTTATATACCTTTTACCCTTTACCTAAAAGACTAACAAAATTCGTCATCATCTCATTTTAAGGGGATTTAGTGTCCAAGGTAGCCAAAGAACTTAACTGTAAGGCAACTTCACCTTATAATGGTCACACAAGATGTTTCTAAATTATATCATGCACCTCAAACAATGCTCTATTCGTTTCCTATAGGGGATAGGAATAGGAAGATGAGCTGTTTCTGTTGTTCATACATGTCAGAGGACAACCACTCTATTTATAAACATTAACATGGCAAATCACCCCTAGCTCTGCATCCCAACTATAACCAAAGCAACCGACAACAGCAGCATCCTGGGTAATAGAAGGTTAATGATAAATTACAATGGACATTTATAGTATTTTTAAGATTTGTTTGTTTAAACCCTTACCTTGTCTTGGAATCGATATTGGTTCCAAGGCAGAAGATACAAAATATTTCCTTTGCAAGAACTCTATGAGATAAGCATATTTAAGAGGTCTGCTGATCAATCAGGCAAGGAACAGTTATTATGTTGGCTAAATGTTAGGTATTGTGCCACGTGCAAGGAATGCAAAGGCAAAAAAAAATCCCTACATTCAAGGAACTTGTATTCCAATGAGGTAGACAATATATAAATTACAAGAGATGGAAGGTAGTCTCAGAGGGAAGTCCCTAAGGCTGTGTTGGCAAACCTATGGCACGTGTGCCAGAAGGCTGTAACCCCCTCTCCGACACACCTGAGGGCATTTCTCCCATTACCCGCCCCACTACCCTGCAGCCCAATGGAAGAGCTTCTTCTCTCCCCAGTCTGGGGTAAAGGAGTGCCTCACATGTGTGTGAGGGTTCAGTCGGGGCACTCAGTCTCTAAAAGTTTCGCCATCCCTGCTCTAGAGAGTTAGTTTGAGATTGAGATTTGAGAGAGTTGAGATTGAGGAAAACAGGAAAAGTCCCCTGCCAAAGTCTGCTGCGGAAGGTGGAGTTTGAGCGGATTCTTAAAGGAAAACAGGGAAATTAAAAGTCAGAAATGAGAGGGCAAAGGATGCCTTTCAGGCATGGGGATCATTAGTGCACAGGCACAGGGAATGCTAAGATGGAAAGTATTAGAAGAAGGTAATGTCTGTATGTGAGGAGGTACACATGACCCATGGTGGGATTACAGAATCCATAGAAGAAAGTAAGATATAAGAAATCTAGAAAGGTAAGAAGGGGGATACTTTATGAAGGGCTTTAAATGACAGAGGACTTTACAGTTAGGGAAATGAAACAGGGAAAAATTAAACAATTTGGCATTAGTAGCACAATTATTGTTAGAGGCTTTAGTATCTGACTCCTGACAGGTTTCGATTCACTTCATTGATATCTGCCCTCCAGTTTATACCAGAATTGTCAATTCCTCATTACTTCCAAAACAGCTATTGATGCCAGAGTAGAGACCATTTTGGGGCCAATGTAGACCAAACCATGGAAAGCATCAAACTATAGATCTGAATTTTTTAAACTCTCAAATCCAAATGTTCAAAGTGAGAATCAAGCCCTAAAGCCTAATCTGCTAACTTTCAAAGTGGTAACTCAGTAGAGATTAACACATATCCCTTGCAGCCAAAAATAACTGTCTACTGTTTTCTGGAACAAAGTATTCAGATCAAACTCTCTGAAGCTTTGATACAATAATTCTCCAAGAGAGAGCTTTGGATTCAGATCACAAAATACTTCAAGTTTTTACCAAGTAAACGGGATCAAACAGTTTCTTGTCTTGATCTCTGTTGATCGAGAAACATCTAAAATTAGGAATCCTAGTGATGGAAATAACACTGAAGAGAAATATGTCCAATGTGTGATAGACTTGACTGCTCTATGCTATATAGATACTTTCTATGTTGAAAGATGGGGCAACACGGTGGTGGGTAGATGGAGTGCCTGCCCTAGACTCAGGAAGACTCAACTTTCTAAGTTCAAATCCATCCCAAGACAACTTACTAACTGTGATCCTGGGCAAGTCACTGAACCCTGTTGGTCCCAATCCCATCGATAAAGTGGTGGGTAGATGGAGTGCCTGCCCTAGACTCAGGAAGACTCAACTTTCTAAGTTCAAATCCATCCCAAGACAACTTACTAACTGTGATCCTGGGCAAGTCACTTAACCCTGTTGGTCCCAATCCCATCGATAAAGTGATCTGGAGAAGGAAATGGTAAACCACTCTAGTATTTCTGCCAAAAAAAAAAAACAGAAAAGGTAAAAAGATTGGACAAGACTGGAAAACTACTGAATTGAGCAGGTCAAAAGTTGGACAACAATCACGACAGAGCTGATGTGCCCATTTAAATCTTTAGGTCTTTGAGTGCTTCCAACATTAGTAATTCAATAGCTGTCCACTGGCTTTTGAGATATAATCTCTTCCCCCATTGCTGCCTCTCTCAAAAGTCTTAAACCTGTCCCAGAATAGGGCCCAAAACGCCACACTATTCCCAAAGCAATCCAGCTGTGACAGGTGTTCTCTCCATAAACAGTATACCCAGAAAAGAAAAAGATGGCTCCTAGACAAAGAAACCAAGAGTTGAGCCAATTTTACATCTTTCCATTTCCTCCAAAGAAACCTTAGACTCCAAAAACTGCCCATTCTCAGGCTGCACAGAGGCCCCAACAACCAGCCTCAGAAAGCAAATTGCCTAAACAGAGTCATTTAATAGAAAAAGGAATTCAATCCTGGAATAACTGACAGAGTAGAAGAATGAATATAAGTTTCTCCCCTTTTTATTAAAAAAAAAATAAGTGATAAACACCATGCTTTGATTTAGCTGGCAAGCAGTCTTCTGACTTGTTTGAAGACTTGAAAGGAGAAGGAACTCGCCACCCTTGAGGCAGCCCATCTCACACTGGAACAACTCTAATATCAGAATTTTTCCTGGCATCTGTCCTAAATAGCCCTCTTGAGCTTCTACCCATTATTCTTAGTTCTAACCTCTGTAATAGAAGCTTCAAGGAACTAAATTAATGCAAATCCTTGTATATATTGCAAAAGAAAGTTGAGAAATCATGCTGTTCCTCTCACAGATCTATCTCCTGGTGGGGGGAGAGAGGGAGAGGGAGAGTGTGAGGGAGAGGGAGAG
The DNA here is from genome assembly GCF_027887165.1 of Monodelphis domestica. Classification (NCBI taxonomy): domain Eukaryota; kingdom Metazoa; phylum Chordata; class Mammalia; order Didelphimorphia; family Didelphidae; genus Monodelphis; species Monodelphis domestica. The sequence goes on along the minus strand of NC_077229.1, from coordinate 214,545,998 downwards.
AGGGAGTTTGGCAGGTTATATACTTCTGTGGTTAAGGTGACCCTTTCCTCATTTTTGAGATCCACACCTAAAAAGGCTTACATTCCTCAAAATCCTCACACCTTCCCCAAGCTCATTTCAAACATCAGGCCACATATTTCTGCCATAACTAAAATTCAGTTGGTCACTTTCATTTTTGAGGGGTTCCTAGGATTCCTCTTTTCCAATTCAAGTCACCTAACATTTATTAGAAATCTAGTATTTGTCAGGCATTGAACTAAGTAGTGGGCCTATAAACAAGAGCAAAAATAATCCCTGCTGTCAAAGCACTTAATTTAATGGGGGAGTCAACATGAAAATAACTATGTACAAACAAGATAAATACAGCATTAAGCAAAAATAATCAGCACCAGCATTATTAAGGGGGAACATGAAAGACTGGCAGAGAGTAAGATTTTAGCTAGGATGCGAAAGAAGCCCAGGGAAATTAGGAGATGGAAACAAGGAGGGAGACAATTCTAGGAATGAGGGGTGTGGCAGAGAAAAGGCAAAAATAAAACAGTGCTTTAGGTGTACAGAACCAAGGCTGAAACAATAATCAGATTTCCATTTCCAGGTGTGTTTTGGAAAATAACAAACAATGAAATCAAAACTCAAAGGTCCTGCCTTCTAGGTCACCCCCAAACACTCTCTTGGCCAGAGTCATCATGCATTCAACTTTTCTGTGGCATAGGAAATGTACCACCAAGCAATTTGAAAACTAAAGGTCACCCTGGTATCTCTTGCACAACAGAAAAGAGTATTGGCTTGAGAGGCAAAGAAACTGGGTTCAAATCCCATCCCTGTGACTTTGGATACATCACTTAACAACCCTCAGGCTCAGTTTCCTCATCTGTAATAGAAAAGGATCTGACCTCTCAAAATATGAGATTAACCTCTGACTTTTTACATCTTTTTTCCTTAGAAAGAACAGAAAGGAAAAACAAAACCTGAATGCTTGAATGTTATAACCTAAGACCAGATTTGTACAGGCAATTCTGCCTCCAAAGAAATCTGTAAATAATAGTAACAAAAAGAATAAACACCGGGAGCTGTTTGCTAATACAAGTAAGTGAAATCCATGAAACCCAAATAGCTTGAAGGATTTTTAGTCTCTCAAAGGATTAACTTCATTCCATGAACTTACCTAATGAATGAAATTTCAGAGCCAACTAACCTACACAATTCCAGGCAGTCCTTGTTCCTTTCTCTCTTTTTCTTTTACTGGGGAAGTTTGGGTTTCAATAGCCAGAATGACCATCTTCATACCCTACTTTATTTTGCCTGTGGTGACATGGAGAGAGCTTTAACTAAACCAGAGACAGGAGTTGGCAATCCCCTTTGGTTGGAATGTTCTAAGTGTTATCTTTTTTATTTTTTATTTTTTTAAACCCTTCCCTTCTGTCTTAGAATGAATTCTAAGAAAGAACAGCAGCAAGGGCTAGGCAATGTCTAAGGCCAGATTTGAATCCAGTCCTTTTGACTCCAGGCTTGGCACTGCTGCCACTAAGTGTATCTTCAAAGAGCTGAAAATCTACATGTGTGTGCATATGTGTGTGCATGTGTGCGTGTGTGTGTGTGGCCATCTTAAGGATGGAAAACTGAGAGGAAGAAGAAAGATAAGTAGATACCCAGATAAGAAGAACTTAAGGATGAGATACCCAGTGGAATCATGCACCGGCTATGGGAGAGGTGGTGGGAGGTGGGGAGGAAAAGAAAATGATTTTTGTTTCCAATGAATAATGTTTGGAAATGACCAAATAAAATAATGTTTAAAAAAAAAGAATGACATCACTGATATCCTCAAGTGTACATTAAGCTTTTCTTGTAATAAATCTAGTAAAGAGGATCCCATAAAAAAAAAAGTTAAGAAACTTTTTCATTTTCAGAAGGAGAAAGATGATCATTGGTCAAAGATGCCCCATATCTTTATCAGTGTAATAGAAGAAGAAATTTAAGTAGATTTGTTTTCATCAATGTATTTCAAGATGTCCTGACACAGAGGTGGATGATGAAGCAGCTGAATAAGAGCTCTTCCAATAGTGATATTCAAGCAAAGCAAAACAATTTTCTGTTAACAGGAGAAAGAATCCATCCTGGGAAGAAGGTTAAAGTAAGTAAGAACACCTCATGTTCTGTCTCATTCTAGACTATGTTTAAGGCTAATACCAAATCATCAAGGTTTAGTATTAGGGTTGCCTTTGTCGCTACTTTTAACTTGCCCATGACAAGTAATGAAATGGAAAAGGGAATAAGGAGCACTGAACATTGATAAAGATCTGCAAGTTCAGGAAGCCAGCTCCACTTGAGTCATCTCTAATCACCACACACACACACACCCCCACCACACTATCTATCATTTTCCCACACTCCTCAGGTGCTCTCTGACCCCTCTACTAATTTCCCTGACTGTTTTCAGGGTTTAAATAACAATCATGCTATTTTTTTAAAAATTGGGATTTTTTTTAATGATTCAAAAGGATTTGTAGATCATATTAGTCTTTTTTTACTTTATTTTCTTTTTATTCTGAACTTTAAATAAAATAAGCATTTTTATACAACGTAGATAGGGGAGTATTATATGTGAAACTATAAAATTTTCTTATGAAGAATTTGCTTTATAAAATATTTAACACGTAACTTTAAAAAGCTGTGTCACAGTGCCCTAAAAGCAGGGGTTCTTAAGCTGGGGCCCAAGAATTTCAAATGGGATTTTGTGGACAGATTTCAAGATATCCACAAACCTGAATGGGGGAAAAATTAAATCTCTATTTTCACTACCCTTTAACTGAAGTTTATCATTCCCTTGGATTATAAATTTTTTTTAAAAGAACATTATTTTGACAAGGGGTCCATAGATGACATCTAGACTGCCAAAGGAGTCCATGACAGAAAAAGGCTTAGAAATCTACTCTAAATAAGGTCATAACCTGAGATTACTTGATGCAAAGTTAAGAATGAAAATAAAAGATAATGTAGGATATTTGACCAATCCAGAATAGAAAGCATTTTGAGAAGTGGAAAAGAGCTACTGGGAAAAAAAAAAAATTTGGCAGAAATTAGGTATAGACCAATGCTTTACACCATATACTACAATAATGTCGAAATGAATAGATGATCTGAATATTAAAGATTATATACCATTAAAATTTTTTTTCAGAGAACCAATCAGTGTGACCTACTCTGTATTTGTGTGTCTATATCCTCATTGTCTGGCACATCATAAGCATTTAATGAATATTTATTGTCTAACAATAAAAATGGAAAAAACAGCAACAAAATAGAAATTGAATGCTATATAATTGCAAAAAATGGCCCTAATGAAAATAGAGTATATGAGGATGTGTTTCAATCCCTTCTTTGCAGAAAATCTACTGTCTACAACACAGTCATGTGTTGATTGGTGTGTAACTGACTCCCTGGGTGGAGGTGGGAAATGATGCCAATATGAAAACGAGAATATATCATTTAACATTTTAAAAAATGTTTTTAAAGAAATTCATTCTGTGAAACCTGGCTGCCAAGCTAGTAAAATAAGGCAGCATTATAGATGCTTACAGTGCTTGAGTCTGTGTTACTCATCCATTTTCACTTCTAAGTTTTACATTCGCATTAGAATATTGGCAACAAAGAGTAGATCCAGAGGAAAGAGATTAGTAGAGTGAGTCAGATGACAAGCATTTATTAAGTGCCTACACTATGCCAAGCACTGTGCTACACAATGGCGATATAAAGAAAAACAAAAGTCAGTCCCTGACTACAAGGAGCTCACAATCTAGCAGGGAGAGACAACATACAAGATAGTTAGGAGAGCCAGAAGTTTTGAGAATCCATCAAGGGACTGGAGAACATTAAGTCCAGAGAAGATGTAGTGGGAATGATATTACTTTCTTAAGATATTTGAAAGATTAACATATGGAAAAGGCATCTCAAACATCTTGGTCCTTAAGGTCAGAAATAGAACTGATGTGAAGAAGTGACAGGGACGCAAATCCCACCTAAAATAAAAGAAGGCTCTAACAATTATAGGTGTCCAAAAATGAAATGGACTATATCCTCTAAAATTAAAGACCTTCTTCAGTTAGATATTGAACGATCCCTCTCCTCCATTGTTGGAAATATTGCATAGAGTATTTATGTTATAAGGTAGGGGTTAGACTAGGTTTCCTTTAAGGTCCCTTCCAAATCTATTTTATGATTATCAATGGGTAAGGAAGGAAAAGGATGGAATTGGACTTGAGGAATAAATGGGCCATAAGGAGGAAAGAATGAAGGGAAGAGGAATTTGTTAGCTGAGAAATTTAGATTATAAAGTATTTAAAGACACTTATCTAATGGGGAGGAGAAAGTAGCTCAAAAATCATTTTTTGGGGAAGTATAAAATGTTGAAACTACCATAAGCATTCATTTTAAAATTCCAAAAGAAAACAGGAAGATCATTATACTCTTTTTCTTATGCCTAATCAACAAAGATGGTAGTTTGTTACACTTATCCATCTGTGCTTTATATCCTCAATGGAATCACCTGACATATCATTTACTTTCAAAGTATTATTGGTTTTATGTTTTCAGTGTCACACTTTCCATTAGCCTCCAGACTTGGTAGTTCAGCTGGCATGATGCTTGTATCCACACTTTGGCCTGAATAGTCTCATTCACTGAAATGTACAATCTTTATTTAGTTTACTGGCATATGAACATCAACATAGAAATTCTTTTCTTTTCTTAATTGCTAGACTTAGAATTCCCTGAGATAGTAATTAGGCTGAGGGTAGGTGACTTTGACTATTCAGTGTTAGAACATAGTTATCATGAAGTAATTAGAAATCTTTTTAAATAATTGCTTTTCCCCCACCTTTTTTTTCTAAATATGTTCTTAGAATGTAGAATAATAACTCTGTATGAACATGCCATTGTGGTATACTTAGGACAGAAAAGGCATCCAAGTGATAAATGTCTTATCCAATTAAAGTGAAAAGGAAAATGAGTAAATAGAGTGCTATTTTCCTAACACAGAAGTCATTTAGAAGAAGACTAGAAAGACCAGTGACAAGTTCGTAGGACCTTAGTTTTACTTCAGCTAAAAGTTGCCCATCAAAACAAAACAAAATAAAAGGGGGGGAAAAGCCCATATTCCAATCTGTCAACTTCTTAAAAACAGAATGTGGACTTTTCTTAAAGGTCTCCCAACAGGTCTCAGGGGAGGAGGGTTCAGTCTGAAATATTTTATATTTCCTCTCACTCTTAAAACATTGGAAAACCCATTTGGCTTGGAGACCTAAAGAGAAAGGGAGTTTAACTACTTTGTGCCAATAAGATGTAATAGAAAAAAGCCGAGGATATGGCTGATCCCTATTTTCTTTTTGTTCGGTACATCCTGTCTTTAATCTGAAGGGTAAAGAGGCCAAACCCAAACATACCAACTCTTTTCAGGTGAAGTTATCTAGGTTATGAAAACAAGCAACACAGTTTTCATTTTTCCCTTAACTCACAGCTGATAGAAATCACTTCCAAAACAAACCAGCAAGGCAAATCATTACTCACAAGAGAGCAGACTAACAAGTTCTCCCTGCTTTGATAACTAAGTCCCAGGAGGAAGTTTGGGTCTCTTCTTTCACTTCTGCTCCATTTTTAAACCTTCCTTTCAGAAAACCCTATGGCACACATGGCAAAGAAAGAACTGGACTGTATGTCAGAACTGCTGCTTGGTCAAAATTAATTTGAAACTTGTCTATAGATTAATCTTGAGAAAAGTGGGTAAGGCTTTTTATATGGATTGTGTCATTACAGGATATGAAAATCTTTGATGAAAAATACATGGTTGTAGGACATTTTCCTCAGTGATCAAGAGATAATGTACTTCACAGGTTGTGCAACAAGTCTAAAGAGTTACCTACAGTTTAATATTAAAATATCCAAGATTTCACTAGAGCAGGCAAAGCCACATTTTTTTGGCATGACTAATACTCCACCATTCCCCCATATTCAGGATATATTGGTGGTAAGCTGTCATAGCAATCACAATAACAAGTTTCACTGGTAAATATCTTCAAGAATTACACAATTTCCCAGTTCTTTTAATGAGGAATTAGAACCCTACACAATTATAAAAATAATTTCCTTATATATTCTCTAGAGGTTTTGTAAAAATTAGTACAGAATTTTATCTATAGAAAATAATTTAATATGGTCCTATTTTGTAAACATTATAAGTAAATGCATTAACTATTAAACATTCATTTTTGAAAAATATTAAGCACCTACTATGTGCAAAGTACTGTGCTAGAAACTGAGAAGGAATAAAAAAAGCAAGGAAAGGAAAAGGGAGGGAAGAAAGGAAGAAGAACAGAAAAGAAGAGAGGTAGAGAAGGAGGAAGGAATGAAGAAACAAAAGAAGGGAAGGAGGAAGAGAGAAGTAGGGAGGGAGGAAGGGTTATGGATTAGAAAAGGATATGAATAAATCAGTGAAGGCTTTATGAAAGAGACAACACTTGATTTAGGGTATTAAAAGATGAGAAAGATGTCACTAGAGATATGAAGATATGGCAAGTATTTATTTTACCTCCCAAAGAATATCAGAGTAGACTGCTGGAAGTGTCATGTTGGGAGAGATTAGATAATTTCTAAATCTTAATTTTATAAAAAAAATTCAGTGACTGATATCCAAAAGAAAGGAGATGGAGGGACACAAAGCCTAGTCCCCCATTTCCCTATCTTGTCCTCTTCTTCACCATGCCACCACCAAGTCAGTGAGTGTCATGTTATGATAATCAAGATGGAATATCTTTAAAACTACATGAAAAGCTATGGAAAACATATAGTTCTAAGACTCTAACTACAGTATAAAGAACTATATCTTTTACTAGAACTACTGTATTATATACACGAAAACCATAAGTACAATATGTAGTCAGACTATGGTTCACTTTAACATTTAAGGAAAATTCCCTTTGTTTAAGTACTATTTTATAAACAGGCAGCTATGTGGCACAGTGGATAGAACCTGGAGTCAGGAAAACTCATCTTCTTGAGTTCAAATCTGGCCTCAGATACAAACTATGTGACCCTGGGCAAATCACTTAACTCTGTTTAGCTCAGTTTCCTCATATGTAAAATTAGCTAGAGAAAGAAAGGGCAAATGACTCCATTATCTTTATTAAGAAAACCCCAAGTGGGGTTATGAAAAGTCAGATACAAGTGAAAGGACTAAATAGCAAAACTTTTATAGATAGCTAACATCAATATGGAATTTCAGAGTTTGCAATGACCTTTACATTTAATATATCATTTAATCCTCACAACAAAGCTGTGAAGTAGGTGCTATTTTATTCCCATTGGGCATAAAATGGAACTGAAGCTAATAGTTTAAGCAACTTTCTCAAGGTTACACATAGAAAGTATGAGGCAGAATTTGTACTGAGATATTTCAGACTCACTATCCACTAGGCCACTTAAATGTCACTAAATGGAATGTGAGGGTTCTTGTCTATTGATATGACCAAGAAGGAGTGCATTCTCATCTTCTTGCTCCTCTCAACTCTGTTAAGCCTACCAAGTTGCCATCTTATTGGACTTTTATAAGCATGGTTACATTTATTTCTTCACAAGCCAAAGAAATATCTAAGAGCTTCCTATCACGTGCAAATCTGAGTCTGAAGTGAAGAGATTAATGTGCATGATTGTGGGGTTTTATTCTTTTCTTTGCATTGCAAAAGAAAGGGAAAATGGAGGACAAGAAAAATGTATGTTCCTGATGAACCTTCCTGAGAGCACCTTTTGCCTCTCTAGTCCAAGCACCCACACAGCCCCATCCCAATTGATGGTGTTCATTCGCAGTTGCCCCTTCCCCCCACCAACTGTCAGTCTTGTTTCCTTTCCACAATGGGTACTTTGGCAAGAAAACAGGTTCTAGGAGAAATAGGGAAAGGTTAATTTTTTATAGGTACAGCAAGTTCTCAGCTGGAAGCAAACCAAAAAAGAAGTAGAAAAGATAAATCAGCTTTGAGTTTTCAGCAAGAAGGAGGATGTTCTCTGATATCTCAAACTGGACAGTTAAGCATTCTCATTTCATGAACTCCCACCCCCTAAGCTGCTGAGGCAAAACTAGGAAGAAATTCTGTTGCTTTTTTTAAAAATGAGGAATGAGGCAGTTTTGAAAACAGTAAGCGATCACTGTTACCTTCTGGTGAACCTAAGTTACAATACAACATTGCTTCTACTTTCTATAACCAGAATCAACTTAATCAGATTTAACATTGCCTCCAACTCTGCATGGCTGTTTCATCCATTCTACTTCCTGCTTTCAGTATCTGTAACTGCTCTGGAAAAAGTTTCCATTTGAGGTTAGTAAGTGATTCAGAAGGAATCTTTTGTTTCAAGGAACAGAAGAACATGACAACAACTCTAATAAGGACACAGAAACCCTGAGACTTTGTCCCAAGTCTGATACTTTCATGCCACTCAGACCTTCTGAGATGATTCCCAGGACAACATATCCAGTCTTCGTCTCTCTTGTGAGCTCCAGGGTCACATCACTGACTGCCTCTTGGACCTCTCAAACTAGATGCCCCTTACACATCAAAAACTCAGCATTTCCCAAACAGAACTCACTACTGTTCCTCTGAAACTCTCCACACTTCCAGACTCCCCTCGTACTGTCACTAACATCCTTTCAGGCACCTCAGTGTCATCCTTGCCCCTCATCTGTTATCAAGTCTCATTATTTCTACCTTTACAGCATGTCTCTTATCAGTCTCTTCAACCCTCCCACAGATGTCACATTGGCTCAAGATCTCATCGCTTCAAGCCTGGATTATCCCAGTGGCCTTCTAAGTTTTCCTGACTCAACTCTCTCCTCAACTAAAACCTTCAACTGCCAAAGGGATCTTCCTGATCTGACCATGTTTACTCCCAATTCAAACTCTAGTGGCTTCCCATTACCTCCAGGATCAAATATGAAATCCCTTTCAAAGCCCTTTACAATGTGGCCTCTTTAAACCCTTCCATATTAACTACAAGCCAGGGACACTGGCTTGCTTGCCATTCCTTGCACTGTATACTCTTTTTATCTCCTAATTCTGTCCCTTTTCACTGCCTGTCCCCCAGGCCTAGAATGTTCTCCCTCCTCATTTCTTCTTCTCTTGGTTTCCTAAAAGACTTCACTTCAAATCTCAGTTTCTTTAAGAGGCCTTTCCTGGTCCCCTCCCCAACTCAACCCATTTTCTCCTACTAGTGTCTTCCTTCCAAGATCCACTTACATTGCATACATTCCTTCTATACTATTTTTTATTTGTTGCATTCTCCATTAGGATATGGACTCTTTAAAGGCAGAGACTTTGTTTTTGTCTTTCTTTCTTTGTATTCTCAGCATTTAGTGCCTCGCGCATAGTAGGCTCTTTATGCTTACTGCCTTATAAGCAAAATTCAAACAACATTTCCCACAGGGCTATCATCCCTTTGGCTAAACATGATACCTTTATTGATAGCTTCGAAATTTCAATCTTGAGAATTTCCCATCTTCCCTGGATTGACGCTACCTATCCTTTCCATGAATTCTTTTAAACCTGTTCTCCAAAAATCTAGCAATGTCTGGCTTTCTTCTCCTTTTCTGCAACAAATCTAATGAGGAAGTGGTTATTTCTCCACCCAGCCCTGCAACAGTAAACAATTCCTCCATATTGAGGAGAATTAGATCCAAAATAAACGACTCTGTTTTTGTTCTTCTGCCTTTCAAAGGAAGAAACTATAACCAAAGCAAGCCAATAAATGATTAGGAGTTTGGTTCTGAGCAAAGAAGACTTAAGCAGACGTCAAGATAATTAAAATTCCTTGCCACTATTGTGTCATGCACCTCCACAAAGGAAACTTGTGATCTGTTTCCCGTTTCCCAATTCCTCATTTGGACAGACCATTCAGAGAAATGATCTCCAAACTTTTTTCATCACACAGCATTATCAACAAAATAAAATTTTTGAACATGTAGCCCCAATATATATATTTACTTATTCATAAATCATATCTATGTACATATAAAACTAAGATTAAAATAGATATATTATTGGGCAACTAGGTAAGCACAGTAGATAGCCTGATCTGATATCCCTCACCCCCCACTGTGTGACTCTGGATGAGTCACTTAACCCCAAATGCCTACCCCTTACCGATCTTTTGTCTCAGAATCAATACTTCAATCCTAGGACAGAAGGTAAGGGTTTAAATAAATAAATTCTTGAAAGATAGATATGTTAAAAGGACGAGATAAAAAATAAATAATGTTTGCTTCTGGAGTCAATAAAAAGCCACTGAAATTCATTGCATGGGAGGAGTAGCTGGGTCAGACCTAGGCTTTAGGAAAGGTGAAGGAGGATGGAGTCAGAGTAAAAGTTTCATGGGAAGAAACCAATTAGGAGGCTCCTGCAATAGGTCAAGGGAAAGGTAATGAGGGGCTGAAGTAGGTTAGTGACTGTGTAACTAGAGAGAAGGAGATGTACCTAAGAGATACAGAGATACAAACAGAAAGATCTGGCAACTAGTTGGATACGTGGAATGAGGAAGAAGAAATAAAGATGACTGGGAGGTTGTAGAAAGAAGAATGGCACTGACCTTAACAATAATAAGGAAATTTGAAACAGGGATGACTTGGGGTTAGCGATAGGGTAGGAAGATAGTGTCATGATAACTTGGGATCCAGGTCAGAATCCATCCAACCCACCCAACCTGGTCATTCTACAGATGCAATCTATCCCACCAAAAATGAAAAGGTCAGGAAGGGAGGCCTGGATCCTCCTTGGTGGTCTCTACTGCTACAAGTCAGACTTGACCTCTAAGGTACTCCTGCCACAGTTGGCAGGAGAACATCAACTGAGCTGATGTTCAGCTCAGAATGGATGAAGATGAAAACTTGTACAGGATGGAGAAAGCAGAATGAGGCAATGCTAGAGAATCTTTATTCTAGATGCAATTGTTGGGAAGTAGGCCCCACCATTGCCACTTGTCTTCCCAACCTCTAATTAGTGAATCAAACCCCTTGAATTCAAGCCATGGATTCCCCATGGGCCATGTCTTCCCTCCCCCCAACCATTTTGGAGACCACTAGTTCATAGGATATTCCAGTGACAATGACTTCATTCCTATGTCTTTTGATATTAAACTAAATGCTCTCCCAACTATAGTTTTTAGATTGCTTGGCATGGACCTTTAAGGCAAAGCTCCTCTGCTTTACTTGCATTTTTCCTATTTTTTCCTTTTAGATAAATACGTATCTTTCCACGCCATATTCTAGTTAAAAGTCTCATCAAAGTCTCAGAAATCCCTTTAGGGTAAAATATGCCCCTTTTTACTCATACTTTTTATGTAGACATCCAAGATAATAGACTTAACTGCTGGTTCCTTTCTTGGATTTTTTTCTCTTGTAAAATTTTGTGTGTCTCTACTGGTGTTCTTTGAAGCTACTCTCTGGTAAATAGCTTAGTGGATATATGTCTATAGTTATACCCATTCATTTTTACTTTAAAGTTTTTTAGATGAGACTTGTAAGATTCCAAACAATACTTTTTTAACATCGTTATTTAGTACATTCTATCGTTAGCCAGGGGCCTGTCATTTAATGTATTTTAAGTCATGGTTCAGAAATCCAAATCTCATTCTCATACCCTTAAATAGTTGTTTGAGAAGCGTATTTTTAAAAAGCTGTTAACTTATCAATTCTGACCCCTGTTTTTTTTTTAATCCCTTACTGCTCTTCTGCTTTGGAACCAATACTTAGTATTGATTCTAAAACTGAAGGTAAGGGTTTGTTTTTCTTTTTGTTTTTTAAAGAACGAAATTAATATGGAAGGTGTGATTCCACTGCTAAAAACACTTACTTCTAAAAATTTGTATTTCTAATAATCAAAACTGTCCAAATGTGAAATGGGCTAACTTGTAAGGCAAGGGATTTCCCATCACTGGAGGACTTCAGATGGAGACTGGATCCCAGAAGGTCCTAGCTTCAACAATGAGACACTAAAGTTTCTGCTCAAAATTATACTAAAAGTTGCTTTGATCAAAAGGTCAAGGAAACTCACCGATGTACAAAAAATGCACTGACATTCCTGAAGAGTGGTCATCTTGTCCACAGAATATTCACATAGGCAGAGCTTGCAAGTGACCAAAGGATCCAAGGTCAGTTCTCCAGTTGCTGGTTTTTCCATTGTTATGGGATGATAGCAGAGCTCACCAACAGAGCCCATCAGTCTGTCTGGCCACTTCTTGGGTCTTCTTAATCCCTGCAATCAGATTTCAGAACTTAAATACCTTATCCAAATTTCTCAAAATAACCCTTGACAGGCTCACATAATGAACCCCCAATCTAAATACATACTACATAAAGGTAGGACAGTTAGGTGACTCTGTGGATAGAATGCCAGATCTGGAGTCAGGAAGATTCTTCCTGAATTCAAATCCAACCTCATACACTTATTAGCTGTGTGACCCTGGGCAAATCAATTAACTCTGTTTGCCTCAGTTTTCTCCTCTGTAAAATTAACTGGAGAAGGAAATAACAAACCACTCTAGGAGATCTACCCAAAAAAACTCCAAATAGAATCACAAAGAGTCAGACACAACAGAAAAATATACAACAAAGTTAAGGCATGTCTGGAGGCATTGTGTACTTTATGAAGTTTTATTTGGAGAGGGAGGAGCCTAAAAATTAAGTTTATATACATTCATAGCAGTCAACAAGGCAAAGTGGTAGAGTATTGAATTCCCAACTCTGTCACTTATTACCTGTGTGACCTGAAGCAAGTCATGTCTGTCTTTTCATATCCTCAGTGGATAATATAGTGCCTGGAGCATAGTAGGCACTAATAAAATGTTTACTGACCCACAGACTAACTTGATCATCCTTGACCTCAAGTTTCTCACTGGTCAAATGAGGAGGTTGGAGTATGTGATCTCTGAGATTGTTTTAGGGCAATATCACTTTTTTTCTTATATTTTTCTATGCAGATATCTAAGATAATGGATTTAACTGCTGGTTCCTTTCTTAGATTTGGTCTCTTGTAAAATTCTGGGTGTCTCTACTATAGTTCTTCCTATAATGAAACTTACTCTCTGGTAATAGTTTGTTGAATCTATATAGATAGCTTGTAGACTCAATGAATTCAAGGGCCATACAGAGAACATAAGAACAATCCCATTTTCCCTATTCCATTCCAACTAATTGCATTCAATAGAAATAAAGGTAATGTCTGTAGTCCCACAGTTTTCACTGAATTCACTGGAATCTGATAGCCCAAAGTCTACTTTGGAAGCCTGCCCCCTATACAGTATGCTTGAGCTAAAAGGAGGAAAGGGGGGGACGGGGAGCATGTGTAAAAAGGGAATTTAAGAGACTAGTTTAGATTTGTTAGAGGTTTTAAAGAATTATATTTAAGAAAATCTAGGGAAATGTATCAAGGAATCCTAAAAATAATTTTTCTCTTCATGTTTTTCTAAAATCTTCACATTTGATAATAACTTTAAGCTGTATAAGGCATTAAGTTTTTTAACTCCCCAAATTTCTTGTTTTTTAAAAGTATGGTCATCCAACTAAACCCCAAATCTATTTTGTAAAATACCTAAAACTTTTCATTTTGTAATACTAAGAACCTGCACACATTTCTCGAGAACTAAGGGTTGTCTTGTTTTTTCATTCTACTTTAAGAACCCCTTTGGGCAGAAATGCACATTGCCCCCATAGGGCAGCTGTCAGAAATGTTCATATCTGTTAATAAAAATGTCCTGAATAATGGAGAATAGCATAATAGATTTGGTGCTAGAAGAATCCTTAGAGACCACCAAGTTCAACCCTCTCATTTTACAGTTGAGAAAACTAAAGTACAATGAAGTGTCTTCCCAGGGTCACATAGTGTCCAGGGCAATATCTGAACCTAAGTCTTTCACCTTCAAACCCAGTGCCCCATCCAGTCTTCTAGAGGCATCAAACACAAGGCCCACAACACTCCAAATACAGCAGGACCCAGATTAAAAAAAAAAAGGTAAATATTTAGCAAAATAAATAAAAATACAATAAATATAGATCATCATACTAACATTTGGCTTTCTAAGTCAATATGTAGCCTGCAGGGATCCTTATTTTTGGTTCAGTATCCCCCATTTCTATATGAGTTTGACACCATTACTCCATTAACTCCTAAGGCAATATCAAATGTAACAAATGAAAAGAACCATCCAGTCCAACCCCTTCATTGATATACTGGAAATCTGAGGTCCAGAAAAGAAACATGCCTTGCCCAATATCAAACCCCTGGTTAGGGACTACCTGAAACTATTATAATTTAGCTTGGGTAGAATAGTGAGAGGCGGTGATAAAAGAGCTGGGAAAAGGAGGCTTTCATCATTCATTCCCTAAACCTGTGATTACCACAATGTACATGTAGTACTCAAATACCTCCTGGTAACCACTCAGTTCCATTTCCTGTCAGGGAAATGAAGCCTAGCAACTTAAGGCGCACCCACAGAAAACTGGAAGAGGATCTGAGGCAAGTCAAAAGGGACTCCCCCAAATCCGACACCAAAGAAAATGGGAACAAGAGAACCTAATAAGGCAATGCTTAGCTCAGATCCCTGATCATCATGCATGCAAATCCCTCAGCAACTTTTGAAGGTTTAAAATATTAAGTTATTATAGTTAATATTATAATTAATTATATTATATGTAATACATGTGATATATTATAATTAATAATTTTTCTTAGGTGTGAAGGGCACGTTACCATAGGGATGTGTAAGGTTAGTTCAAACCCTGAGGTCAAAAGGTACTTTGATCATTTCTGTTACAAGTATATGTTTTATAGTAGTAGCCATGCAAGAAGGAACATCCTATTTAACTAAACCTCTACTTAGCATTCTAGTTTGACTCAATCTCTATATCAAATCCAGCCCTTAGAGGTTTGCAATTTTCTTTAATGTTCTCTTGAGTCAGTTATGGGTGGGGAGAATGAATATATAACATTATTCTCATCACTGACTATACCCAGTCAAGAAGCTACCACTTATTTTACTTATTCCAAGAAAGCTTTATTTTCATGGAAGATACCCTATGTGTGTCACTGCTCTTTAGTCTTTTCCATAAGCATCTTCACCGCTTACAAAAGACTAATTACCTAGCACATCAGAATAAACAATCCAGGTATGCACACACATAATAGGAAAGATTTCTTCACTTAAGATTCTTAAATAGGGAATAGAAAAAAAAAACACAGCTGGATTTTTTTAAGGTACCAAAGAAATGGAAACAAAGCAGGTACCCAACAACTGGGGGATAGCCCAACATATGTGAATGTACTAGAATATCACTCCGCCAAAGGGACAGCTAGGCAGCCCAATGGATAGAGGGTTGGACCTGGCTAGAGTCAGGAAGACTCATCTTCCTGAGTTCAAATTTGGCCTCAAACACATGCTAGTTATGTGACCTTGGATAAGTCACTTAACCCTATTTGCCTCAGTTCTTCATTTATAAAATGAGATGGAGAAGGAAATGGGAAACCATTCCAGTATGTTTGCCAAGAAAACCCCAAATGGGGTTATAAAGAGTAGGACATGGCTAAAAAGACTGAACAACAATCTCCACGGTTGCATATTTAGAATTCACAGAAGTATGGGAAGACTTGTGAAGGGTGAAATAAGCAGACCCAGGAAAACATTATACATAATGACATCAATATGGGGGGGGGGGGGCTGAATGCTCATTTGTATTAATAGCCAAGGGGACAGCTAGATAGTTCAGTGGATTGAAAGCTAGACTGGAGAGAGGAAGTCCTGGATTCAAATGTGAGCTCAGAAACTTCCTAACTGTATGACCCTGGGGGGCAAGTCACTTAACATCCACTCCCTAGCTCTTACCACTCTGCCTTGGAATCAATACACAGTATTGATTCTAAAATGGAAGGTAAGGGTTAAAAAAAAAAAGGTAATAGTAGCCAAGGTTGGCCGCTAAGAATTAACTCAAAAATGTACCTTGCTCTCTTTTTTTGGAGGTGAAGAATTATGGGTGTGGACCACTGCACATAGTCAGACTTGATCAATGTGTGTGGTAGTTTTGGTGTCATTGCTCTCTCCCTTCTCTGTAATTTTTTTTTTTGTGCTACAAAAGATGACTTGCTAGATAGGGGCAAGAGGAAGGCAAATATTCAGAAATAAAAATAAGATTTTATGTATACATTGATAATTTTTAAAGAGTGAGGACTATCAGAAACTTCTCCCATATCTAAAGAGTTTGCCAATGTCGTGGGGAGAACCATGAAAATTTAACACTAGCCTATCAAGACAAATTTGGATTTTAAAGCAAAGGATTTTATATCTGAACTGTATTTCTCTGAGGTGATGGATGGAATCCTCCCTACAATGCTGGGAGACACTGTTTAGGAGTGACACAGCTGTTCTAAGAACCTGGTGGTAACTCCTGGAATCCAAAGACCCTTCTCTGGTCCAGACTGAGGTTGGAGTCTGTCAAATCAAAGCGGCATAAAATTGGACCGTTGGGAAAAGAAGCAGAGCTCTTTTGTCTTGGAATCATGGAAAAAGGAGGAGGTGAGGAGAGTACTGGCACCTATAGTGTGGTGCAATAGCTGGCTGGGCAGGGGAGAAAGAGGCTAGAAGAGTGCCAGTGCAATCCGGAGCCCTGATCAGGCTGTCAGGCTTGGGCTGCCCAGGAGAGCAGCCGGACTGAGGTCTGGCTCAAGAGCTAGCACAGCCAGCTGGGGGAGGAGGCTTATAAAGGGAATAGCCAACTATATATGGTTGGTGCCTTTTCTTTCTCTGGTCCACTTTTTATTATGTAACAAATAATTATAAATTAAGATCCAATCTCCCAAGAAATTTAATCTTAACAGAACTTTTCAAGGAAACCAAAACATTAGTCAGAGATCTGTCCATCACAGGGAGGGCATGGCTAAAGAAAATGATGCCAGGAATACCTTAAATTTTTTCAAATGTACTATAAAAATTATGGATAGCCTAAGAAAGAATTAAGAGAGAAGATGAAGAGTGTTCCAACTGAAAAACAATATTTTTAAGATTTTTAATACTTGAAAATCCTATATTTTGCCTAAATCTATAAGCTTTCTGGAAATTATAAGAATTATTTCTTTTCATTTAAATATAGGCTCTGAATATGATGAAAAATACATTAAATGCTGTCCTTTGTCTCTAGGAATTATAAAGATCACAGAAAAATCTGGAGAATAAATATCCATTAGTTAAACAGGTTGCCTGAAGAAAGAATGAGTTTCCCTTCCTTAGAGTCTGTCTAGAACACTCTAGATGGTCATGTCAAGGGAGTCTTGTACAAGTGACGGTTGAGCTAGATGGCCTCTGAGATCTTTTGCAAATCTGAGATTTGAAGAAAATAAAGTTATTCTTGGCATTCATTTCTAAGTCAGATGGAGAAGATTGAAAGAAAAGTTATATATATGATCTTATACCAATACATGATCAGAAATGACCTGGGGATAAGGGAGAATGGAAAGAAAAAATAGCATCATTCTCTTAGTTTTCTGTCAACAAAAGAACCATACTTTGGAAAATTATTTGTTTGTTCAGTATTAAAAGTACTTCCAGGTCCAAGTGGTGAGACTGCCTACAGATTTATTATCTCTCTCTTATCCAAAAGTACAAGGTTTGCATTTTTTAAGCCCTTACCTTTTATCTAGAATAAATAATGTACATGTTTTCCAAGGCAGAAGACGTAAGGGCTAGGAAATGGGGGTTAAGTGACTTGCCCAGTGTCACACAGCTAGGAAGTATCTGAGATCACATTTGAACCCAGGACCTCCCAGCTTTAGGCCTGGCTCTCAATCCACTGAGCCGCCTATATGCCCTGCACTAGGTCAGTATTAAGAGTAGGGAATATAAAGCAAGACAAATGACTACTGACCACCATTTGACTCTTAAGTTAGAGAAGAACAAGTTAGGTAGAGGAAGTGCCACAGTTGAAAGAATACCTCCCCATTTGGAGTGAGGAGACCTAGATTCAAATTCCACCCTAGATATACCATTTAAGAGCCTCAGCTCCCTCATCTATAATGTACGGATAACAACACCTATCTCACACAGTATTGCTGTGAAGGATAAAATGAGATATTTGCAAAACAGCACAGTACAAATTCTAGATATAGTTTTCTCATTATATAAGGATAGTTCTCTACCTACTTTTCTAAGCCAGCTATAAAGGGCTTAAAAGCCTAAAAAATTCTATATAAATGGTTTAACTTTATTAACAAAAATAACAATAAGTTACTATGACTGTAGGATCATAGATTCATTCAGGTCTAGAAAAGACTTTACAGGTCATATTCATTTTAAAGTTAAGGAAACTGAGGCCCAGGGAGATGACTTGCCCAGGTTCCCATGGGTGGTAAATGTCAGAGCCAAGAGTCTAATTCAGGTATTCTGATACCAAATTCAACATTTGTTCCATTACCTGAGTGGTTCCCAATATTTTTTGTTCCACAATGTCCCTTCACCTGCAAAAATGCACTGTGAACACCCCAAAGTAATTTAATTTATATTCTTTTAGATTTATCCAAGAAGTGCTTACAATAACAACAATGTGTACATGATCACACTAGTTTCAAATCATTGTAGAAACAAACTTACAATGCTTCAAACATGTGCATGCTTGTTGCCACAGAGGAAAAATATATTTGTAACATAAGTGGGCAATTATTTACTGCTTAAGGTGCCATTAAAGGATTTTTAGTATAGAATCCCTTGGACCATCACCATAAACCACTAAATGGAAAACCACCACATTATATGATGCTGTTCCACAAGCTATGCTAGACTCAATGCATTCTGTTTCTGTGTCAGAGGCTAATGAAAATGAGTATCTAAGCATCAAAGAATAAGATTTGGAGGAAGGTTTGGAAGAAAAAAAAAACCCTTAAACTTGATTGTTTGAGGAGGACATCCACAGGGGAAAAAAAATTTAATCTCCAATGTCAAAAGTGTCACATGCTTAAATACCTCTGACTCTAAGTTTGCCCTTTGTTTTTGTTTTGTTTGGAGTGAGGAATGGGGGGATTGGGAGGAATAGGTGAGGAAAAGAAGGAAGAAAAGCCAGCTTTTCCCCAGTTTGTACTGTTTTAAAAAGGAGCCCCAGCAGTCCTACCTATGTCTATAAATGTCTTCTGTACTATAAAGTACTCATTATATGAGAGGAGCCAAGCACTGATAGGAGAGAACAGGAAAACCATTTTCTCTCCTATGTTTGCATTAAGACTGCTGAAGAAAGGAACACTTGAGAAGCAGGGCAGGAAGCACAGGGTGTATAAGGAATTTTCATATTCTGCTGGCAACCCAAAAAAGCAATATGCTCCCAAAAATATGCAGTGGGTGGGAGAGCTCTGACATTGGAAGTATTTTTAACCAATATAGCTGCAGTCTGTTAGACTAGCCAAAATCAGAAGTAGATAATTTCTTGTAAAACTATAATAATAAGGGGGAGGGGGGCAAAATAATACCATAATGGGATAATTGTGCTCAAAATTTTACAAACTCGTTCTTAAATAGTGCTTTAAAAAGAGGGCACTTAAAGAGAGCAATAGGATCATTTATCTTTTCACAACCAGTTATGAAAATTTCCATATCCCCAGTACCTTACAGAGAACAGGCATTCAAACCTTTTTTTTTTTTGCATTAACTGTAAATACGGTACCAAGACAAGTGAAATATGAAATGATGCATGGAGCTGTCTCATCTATGGGCAGACCTGGGAAATTATGGGAAGGATGACTCAGTAATGAAGGACAAAGAAAGGGAAAGCCATGACTATTTTTCTCTAATGAGACAAAGTGTTCACTGCCAGAGCTGTGATGCAGTTGGAATCACAGACTTGATGAGATAACACACCACTGGAAAAGTGCACTTGAAGTTTTCCAAGAAAGAAAGGTGTGAGGAAAGGGTAAAACCACAACAGAGGCACCACCACCATGTTTAGTCAAGCTATAATACAAATCCTGGAACCTTCCCATAGCAGTCTTTATGTATTGCCATCTCCTCCCATCCAAAAGCAAATAACTTAGACGTCCAACCCTTGCTTAGTTATGGACACTCATGCCAGGCCTCCTGGGAAATACTGAGAGCCTGCTAAAGTTTAGCCACAAGCTGAAAATGAGTAGATAGTGCTGATGTTGTCTATTCTGCCCCCAACCTAATGGTTTATTTCGCTGGTGGTTGGTATCCTCAATCTAAGCTCTCAGCCAACAAAATATACTGAATCTGGCAGTATGAATATCATTGTGGGACACGATGGCTAACACTGGACAACCAGGTAAACATATACAGAAATGGAATCTAGACAAGTTAACCGATGGCAATACGAACACAGATTCCATTTCAGGCAATGATGCAAATGTATATGAATTCCTTAAATGATGGTTTATTTAAAACATTTATCATTTGGAGGTATTATAAAACTGTATAAAAAGGAAGAATTGAAGATACAGATCAAAGAAGTTAATACCTTGCTCAGGATAGAATCTGTATTCAAAAATAACCTTGAGGAACTAGATAATGTCCCTTGGGAAAAAAAGAGGATAAAGTTCAAACAAACATAGGATAACCACGTGAAAATATCATATAGCTGGGGAATCACTTTATAGGCCTAAATTGGTCAGGAAAAACCCTGGAAGTCTTAACCAACCGGGCCACAAGTTCAATGAGTCAGCAATGAGGTGCTGCTCAACAATCAAACCAGGATAATCATATGTTACAGGTCATTTGAAATGGGTTGTATGAACACTGCTTGTTAATACAAGATCCAGCACATAATCCTTCAGGAATACTCTACTTTGGTCAGAGCATTGTGGCTTGTTGAGGCAACTGTCATCTCTACATTTTAAAGAGGACACAGAAATTATAAGGGATTCAGAGAAAAGTAAGAAGAATTAATGATTCAGAGAATGAATCAGTTTTAAGAAAGAATGGTAGAAAGCAAGGAACATTGGCTCTAAAATCAGAAACCTTAGGTTCAAACCCCAACTCTCATGCTTATTTATTACCTGTGTGACTTAGCTGTTTTTTTTTTAAAACCCTTAGAATCACTACTGTATATTGGTCCCAAGGGAGAAGAGCAGTAAGGGGCTAGGCAATGGGGGTTAAGTGACTTGCCTAGGGTCACACAGTAGAAAGTATCTGAGGTCAGATTTGAACCCAGGACCTCTTGTCTCTAGTCCTATTTCTCAATCCACTGAGCAACCTAGCTGCTCCCACCTGTGTGATTCTAGATAAGTCATTTCACCTTCAGGGCCTCAGTTTCCTAATCTGTAAAATACTTATTCCCATCCTCACTTCACTTCTCCTTTCTAATCCTCAGCATCTAAGGAAATTCAGTCCTAGAGAATGGCCGAGGTGGGGTTGGGGTTGGAGTTAAGAGTGTTAAATTTCAACACTTTCTATTCCTATTCTCAAGATACTAATAAGGTTATAAGAATTTGTCATGGAAATGTTATGAAGTTCATTTTTTTCTTGAAATGGAACTAATAATTTAAATGTAACTTTTATTTCTTCCAGTAGACCTATCGGATGGAGATTTTTTAGCCTGAAGAAGAAAATTCTGAGGAACGATTTAATTATGGTAAAATATAGGAACTCTGATCTAATGGATTGAGGCCAATTGTCCTCCTTGCACAGGTAAAAGAATGGCAAATGATTTTATGTCACAACAAAAGACGTTTTAGTTAGATATAAGGAAGCTTTTGAAAAAGGCTAAATGATATCATCTCCCTTTCCAGAAATTACTTAGCTCAGAGCACAGGGCTAATAACGCCAAGATTCCACATTTAATGTGCTTATACTGGCCATTTGATTTTGTTTGGTCCAGTGACCACAGACTCCACCTCAAACCAAGACACCAACAGTCTGGGACAAGGCCAGAGAGAGTGGCTAAAACCCTATATATCCATTTCTGCCATTTCTGAACCTGGAAAAACTGAGTTGGTACATGTCAAAACAATTTAAGAAGAGGCTTTTAGCCTGACAGGTATTCCAGGATAATATGTCTTTGTATCATATTAACCAAAGAAAACATCTACTTTGCTTTGGATTTGTTTGTTGTTCATAAGTAATATGACAAATAAATAGTGTGCAAATCTCTGAGGATGAGTCAGGAAACCCTGAGTTCAAATTAGGCATCAGATACTGGATAAGTCATTTAGACGCCATTTAGCTCAGTTTCCTCATCTGTAAAATGAGAGTAACAACACCATCTCCTCCCTAGGATTGTTGTGAGGATCAAATGAGGTATTTGTAGTTAATAATTCTTGTTCCTTTCCTCCTTCCTCTTCCCCCTATCTAATGAATGGGTGGACTAGTAATCTTTGTCTTGGAGATACAAACCAGATTTAAACTTGTTTTACTTTCTTGAAAGTCCAAAAAAAATAAAGGTTAATATTTATAGGACCCTTGGTTGTCCAGAAGCAACATGGCATTGTAAATGAAAAATGCATCTCTACTACTTACATCCTAAGAAATAACCTTGAGCAGCATCACTGGTCTCAGCTTTTTCATCGATGAAATAAGGATGATAGGGACAGTAAAGCTCTCTCTTTTAAGTTAAAAGTTATGAAAATCAAATGTACCAAAAGACATGAAAAGTCTTTTGCAAATGTATGATTAAAATAATTTATTAAAGAAAAAAGATCATTTCAGGAAGGGTTTTTTTGTGGGAAAGGCAAAGCTATGAATTTATCTGTTTAGAAAATTCCCTGAATGGGTATGGAGATGGGGAGGGAAGCATCAGTGTAAATCACAAACTCTTCTGAAATTCATAGTGCTAGAGAATGGAAGTGGTTAAGAGTGAGGACAGACAGTGGTTTTTAATGCCTTTAAATCTCAATACTTTATCTACTTTCAAAATACCAATGAGATGTTGGTATTTGAAATAGATGATTATATTAAGTTCATCTTTTTTCTTAAAATGGAACTAATAATTTAAATGTAATTTTTATTTCTTACAAACTCTGTTCCACAGGAAAAAAGAAAGCATTTTACCACTGAGAGTTATGTTTTAGACCAAAATATTTTTTAAAAACCTCTCTGCAATTGGAATAATGCAGGCCCTTTAGATAACATCCTATTTCTTTGGGAACCCAACTTTCTTTGTCCATTAAAAAAAAAAAAACTTTCTTTGCCATTAAAAAAAAAAGGCAGTGAGGTGGTAGGTAGAGTATTGGACCTAGAGTTTGGAAGACCAGAGTTCAAATTCTACCTCAAACATTTCCTGGCTGTGTGGCCCCCTAACCAAGTTAACCTATCAGCCTTAGTTTCCTGAGATAATAATAGTACTTTCCAGGTTTTTGTGGAGAGAAACTGCAATCATGTATTTTTAAAAAGTGCTATATGAATGCTAGTTATCCTAATTACTGTTAATAATAAAAACATAAGTCAACCATTGGAGTGAGTGAATATTGAATTATGTGTCCGTTGATGGTTAAATTCATAATAAAAAGAAATATTTAAATGAAAAAAGTAAATATATATATATGTCTGAAGTTGTATTTTTCAAAGGGGTGAGAAGTGGTCTGTCAATCACTAATATCAAAATCTCTTATAATTAGCCCTAGACCCTAAATAATATATCCACTAGTGTACTAAATAAAAATGCAATTTTGTATTAAGCTGAAATAAAAAAAAATCCAATTCTAGGATATCAATGTTTAACAGTTGCTCAGAAACCATTATTTTCTGCAAATGACTCAGCTTGGCTGTTTTCAGCATAGTCTCATTACTACCACAAGAAGGACTGGCTGCTGGTCAGGTATAAATCCACTCCCAATTCTCCTAACAGAATTAGGCTATCAAAGTAGGCAGGAATGACTATGTGGTTGGCATTTTAATGATTTCTTTAGAAAGATAATTTATACTGCTCCTCTCCACTGGCCTCCCCTTTCCCACCCCTTCCAACATACCCTTGCTCTTCTAATCAGTAATATTCCTTTCTCCTAGAGCTATTTGCACAGTCCACAGAAAAGCCATCTTCTCTTTCCTGGCACAAGACTCCCTTTAAAAGCAAGAAAAGAGAGCATTTAGCTATTCAGTCTGTCAATAAGCATTTTATTATTAAGCACCTACTATGTGTCACTCACAGTACTAAGTGCTAGGATTACAAAGAAAGGCAAAAGCCAGTCTCTACTCTCAAGAAGGTCATCGTCTAATGGAAAATAAAATCCAAACAACTATTTACAAAAGCAATATGTATATATATGTAATATGTGTATATATATACATACACAGGATAAATTGGAGATAATCAATAGAAGGCACTAGCATTTAAAGTCTTTAAAAAAGGGGGAGGGGAGCTCTGAGTAGCTCAGTGGATTGAGAGCCAGGCCTAGAGATAGGAGGTCCTGGGTTCAAATTTGACCTCAGATACTTTCTAGCTGTATGACCCTGGGCAAGTCACTTAACCCCCACTGCCTAGCCCCTTACTGCTCTTCTCCCTTGGGACCAATACACAGTATTGATTCCAAGACAGAAGGTAAGGGTTTAAAAAAAAAAAGATGTGAAGGAAGCCAGACAAGAATGATACCATTGAAAAATTGCTAAAGTTCAAGGAAAACTGATATTTAGAAAGTACCACTGAACAAACTGTCCCCCATTCACCTTTCTTCCCACAAAAAAAAGTTAGCCCAAAAGATCCTTAAACTCTCTACCAATTCAGAGATCCTATTTACCAAGTCAAATGTTCAAATAATAACATTCCATATAAACTAAATTGCAAAGGCATGAATAGCCTAAATGGATACGAGGTTACATAGAAGCATAAATCTGGAAACTAAATCCCTTCATTTTCACAGATAACTAAACTGAGGCATATCTTGTAGTTAGTGTCAGGGCCAGAACTAAAACCTTGGTCCTCTGACTCTCAATTCATATTTCTTGGTTTCTATAAGTCAGTTGAGCTTGCAGAATGAATAAAAGCATATATAACCATGTGAATTTCTGAGAATGTCCAAGAAATGCACAGAAGGCTAGAAACCTCAGTTCCTGTTTACTTTTAAACTTAGTACTTTCCTAAACATTCAGCTGGTAAAGGGATCTTCAGTTACTTTGCTGTGAAAATTTCTCCTATGGCCAACCACAAATTTTTTGTAAGAAGAAATCTACAATGCAAGAAAGGAAGGAGATTGCTATGTAGATCCAAAAAGAACTATAAGAAAGGGATCTTATGTATCAACTCATCTAATCCTAACATGTTAAAGATAAGGATACTGCTTTCTCTACCTCATCATTAGCCTTTTCACTATGCTAAAGGAAGTCAAGTCATCTTTTGCAGCATCAGTCTACCAGCTCCATTGTTGTCATCTTTCAGTCTTGTCCCACCCCTTATGACCCCCATGGACCAAAGTACACCAATTCTCTCCATGGAGTTTCTAGGCAAAGAAACTGGAATGGTTTGCCATTCCCTTCTCCAGGTCAGCTCAACAGAATGTGACTAAGATAAAGTAGGAATTTCCTAGGTTTTTTTAGTTACCCTGACCGTCCATCAAATATAACAAACTTTGGAACCACTGGTTTTCTGGGAAGAACAAAGAGCTAGGAAACCAAGAGTTGAGATTCAAACCTACAGTTCTTAAGCACCTTATTGTTGTGTATCCTTCAGTCTGAAGAGGACCAGGGATGTCACAGGAAGTGTCTTGCCTTACTTTGCATGCTACAGTTTCTTAAAGCCAGGGGTGAGAATTAGGTGAAAGGTTACCTGAAACAGATTCAGCAAGTCGTGTTCAAAGAGATCTAGCACCTCTGAGAACCAGTTACAATTAATCAGAGATAACTTTTGTTACAGATTCTTTAATTTTGTAACAACATTGAGTGACAGAGACACTACATTTCCCAGGATGCCTGGGTCCACTGTGATGCTCAATGAAAGCACAAAAATTCTTCACATCTTGTGCACCAGCCACATAAATGGATTGTTATCAGGATATCTATGGGAACAGGGGACATGACAAAGAAAGTAGAGGTTGTTACATTATCCATCACCTTAAAGAAGAGAGGCTTCTAAATATACAAGAAATAGTAGATTTTTTTTTTGTAATTGTTATGGTTGGATCAAAGAAATAAGATATTCTGGCTATGAAAAAGCTGTTAAACTGCAGCATCGCCCAGGAGTGATGAGTATCCCTGGCCTAGCCAGTTCTTGGACTATAAGTAACAACACACAGGTGACTGGACAGCTACTACCTAACTGAAGCTAGAACAATTTTCAAGCTATGATGCCAGTTGTTTTTTTTTTTGGGGGGGGGGGGTGTATTTAAGTTTTCAAAGGAGAAAAGCCCCTTGTAGTTAGGTAGGGTAAGCATAGGTAATAGATACAGTTCTGGGCATGGAGTCAGGAAAAACTGGGTTTAAATTTGACCTGGGACATGTATGTATATAAGCTGTGTGAATCTAGGCTAGTTAGTTAGCCTGTCTGCCTCAGTTTCCCCATCTATAAAATGGGAATAATATCAGTATCTCTCTTACAGAGTTGTGATGAGGGTCAAATGAGATACTGGTATCCCTTCCACATTGTGGGGTTGGAGTACAGCACCCTTGCAAATTGGAAAAGTCACATAAAATTTCTTAGCTCTCCTTTCTCCCATACCTGAGAAGTCTGAGGTATTTTTTTTTCTTTTATGGTTTATTTACAGTACCTAATTGTAAATTGTAAGTTATGTATTTGGTCATAGGCTTTTTGTAAACTTTTTCTGTGTTGTCTTTGGCTTCCACAAAACTCCCAAAAAATTCTCACTTAATTTCTTAATGCTCATCAACAATATATCAAAACAGTATGGGGAAAGTTGCAATGTGGAAGGAATACCTGTACTACATGTAAAGTTCCTGGCACAGAGCAGGAACTTTATTATATATATAATATATATATATTATTGCTTTTATTATTGTATATATATATACATATATATATGCTTATTCTCTTTTTTGCTCTATTCTAGAACCATGAGTCTTAGAAAAGTTTGTTTTCTAAACTATTCTGGGAGGAAAACGCAGAAGTGATTGTATTCATTTGAGAATATGTACCAATGTTATTTCCTCTTTTACTTTACTATTTCTTTATTTCTTCCATTAAATGTTTAACTGTTTCAATTTCTGAGTCTGTGAGTTATAATGAACCAAACATTAACCTGAGTTAACTTCATTTTATTTCAATTTAATAAACATTTATTAAGCACCTATGATGTGCAGGGTAATGTACTAATTTGGGGTTTTTTTTCCCCAAAACTGTATAGAGACAAGCAAGCCAGAAGACAAGATATCATTTAAAAGCCCTAATATTTTTAATACAACTCAGAACTAGTTAGAAACCGATTACAATGGGTACCACAACCCAAATTAATAGATATCACCTATTATATTTAAGGAAGCAGATTTTTTTTATTCAAAGGAAGAAAATGACCAGAAACATTAACTTGTTCATATTGCAGAGGTAAAGACTACATGCTTGTTTAAAAATAAAAATGCCAAAAGTCCCCCTCCCAAATACAAAAACTTTTACTACAGGAAATTTTAAAACCAGGAATATGAAGTTTATTATGTAATCGCTTCTCAAAAGAAGCAGATCTGAAAAAAAATTTAGACCAAGTTCCCCTGCCCACCAATTGGTATACCTACTTCAGGTAACATTCTTATCACCACCAAGAATTTTTTTGCTACAGAAAGGCTCAAATTTGGTCAGCAAACAGTATTTAGACCCAATTTCAAGATGTTCTATTTTTTAAGATGACCTAAAAGTTTCTGTAGATTTCCTATTTTGTGAATTTATAGCATTTTCTGGATGCTAATTGTCCAAAATTAAAATTGGTAATAATCACGGAAGGAGGTCCCCCCAAATCGCTGTTCTTTATCTTCCTTTCCCTTTAATCCCTGTGGTTAATGTTTGACCCCTGGAAATAAAGATAAATTAGCACAAACTAACAAGGATCAGTGCCTCCAGCATCTAGCATAGTTCCTAGCATATAGTAAGCATTTAATAAATGTTTATTGACTGACTGACAAGAGCAAACCAAAGAGATATGATGACTGGAAGCAGCCTTAAGGAGAAACCCAGTACTTCAATCTTGGCGTCTGCATACAGCTGTTAAATTTCCATTCCATGGATAGCCCCATAGGGCAGGGTCCAGAGACAGAGAATTTGGAAGTATAAATCCTGTGGTCACTTGGCCCCTCTCCAATATCCAAAATAATCAGTTATGCAAAATAGGTGCAATCTCCAGCCATTTGGACTTTGCTCACCCACAAACCAACATCTAGGTTGAGCATGATTTCTGACCTCCACCTCAATCTACAGATCTCCAAACCCTAAAGGACTTGGCTAAACAGGAAAGTGATGCCACAAGTCATGGTCAGGAAAACATAGAAACATGACCTGTTTTTGCAAATAATTAAAAAAGAAATGTGCCTATGTTTATTTTTTAAACCCTTACCTTCTATCTTAGAATCACTACTAAGTATTGGTTCCAAGGCATAAGAGTGGTAAGAGCTAGGCAATTGTTAAGTGACTAGTCATATAGCTAGGAAGTATATGAGGCCAAATTTGAACTCCAGTCTCCGAGCCTAGCTCTCTAACCACTGAACAACCCAGCTGTCCCATACCTATGAATTTCAGCATCTAAAACATTGGGATCAAGACTCTGGAGGAATGAAGTAAACTCACAAAACACTAGCTGACCAAGTAAGGCAAGTAATGGTTTTGATACTTAAATTTCCCAGGAAGCTAAATGGTTATATGTAGAAATTGCAGTTCTGTTCCAAGAGATGATACATTTTTCTTAACTTTAGGAATAAGCCCCTTCTTTGGTTCATGGCCAGTGATCAGAAAACTGTTTGTTTTTTTTTAATGCCCATTTCTTATGCTGACCTGTTTTGGAAACCTAAATTCCCAATAATTAAATTGCCAATAAGCTGAAGCCATTCATTAGAATGGGGCTATTGAATACCAAGGAATGTTCCTGGGGGATCAGTCCCAAGATATTTGGCAGAGATTACTGTAAATATTTGTAAAGCACTGAGTAAACGGACAGTGTTTAACTGCCCTACAACCTATACTTCCAACAGTGTGGCATTGGCTGGCCTAGGGTTAGTGCGTAACTGGATGGCAACTTTAAGAAAGAAACACATACCAAAAAAAAGAAAAGAAAAAAAAAAACTGTGACCTGATTCTGCCTGCTTCAGTGACTGCTCAAAATTTCTCTTGTGTTGACTAAGCATGTTTACCTTAAGTGAGTTTCTGCACTGATTAAATCTGTTTCGGTTAACCAGACTCCCCTTTTTGCATGAGAGGCTTTTTCTTTCACCATCCTGTTCCCAAGGAGGTATCTGCCACAAAGAATATGATAATAATGGGGGCCAAACGTGTTGGGGGGTAGTAAAAGCTGGGGCTGAGAGTCTAACTGGTTTTATGGGTCTACTTGGGCATTTACTTACAGATCACTATAGGAGAGACACTTTAAGAAAAAAACAGAAATATATGCCCCCCGAAAAGGTAAAAGGTGAGGAAGAAGAAAAGACCAAGGGGATTGGGGTAGGGTTCAGGAAAGGGAAAAAGAAGTGGGGCAGCTACAGCCTGGTAAATGAATGTTGCTCACAAAGAAAGCTAGATCTTGTGATTGGCCAGCTACAGTGTGAAGACTGGCTGGTTTCCTTTAGCCTCTCTCACCCACACCCTAAAAAACTGAGTCATTTCAAAGTAAGTTTACTTTTCTGGTAGACCTACAGTCAGCCAATCTGCTCTTTCAGGAATTTTTAGGTCATGTTACTTGCTAAAGGGATGTTGTTTGAGGGTGGATATTCTAATTCTTGACTTCTGATGCTACAAGACTGGTTTCTCCCAGAAATGCCCAACTGGAAGTCCAGGAATATTTCTGCTGGGAACCACTTCTAATAACATTCTAGCAAAAAGCGTGGGGCATTGAAAAGAATGCCAGCTTGGACTCCAAGCATGAAGTCAGGGTGCATTTTCTTCACAATAGTGAATTCCACACCGAGAAACCAAAACCAGAGTTCACCTCACAGAGGTAATATTACAGCTGAATGCCCAAGGGATAAAGAAAGCGAAAGATACAAAATGTTTGTATACAGGAGTACGCATAAGCTTTTTTCCACCGTATTTTTTATTATTAAGATATTTTATTTTACCAATTACATGTAATAAATTTCCATATAACTTTTCCGAAGTTATAAGATCCAATTTGTCTCCCTCCCCTTTCCCGGAGCCGGCAAGCAATTCGATCTCCACCCTATTTTTTTGTAAACACGAATTAGGTATCCCCTTAATTTTAATCAATAATCAATCAGTAAACATTTATTAAATGGCTATTTTGTGCCAGGCATCGTGCTTTTAATAAACCGACGTCTGAAATAAGTTGTATAGGGAATAGACAATTTCAACCTACTTCCTTTCAACTATCAGCAACCAAACAATAACCATGCATAAGGCACTATGGTTGACATAGGAGTTTATTTTATTGATGTCAGTGTTGGGGGGGGGGGGGAAGGCCAGTTATTCCCAAGCAACAGCAGGTAAACATCTGAGATTACCCGACTACTTAAATAACAAGCCAACATTTTTCAAATGCACTTCCCAAGAGCACTGATTGCCTAGTATAATAGAACCCTTATTTTTAGTTTTTTCTTTTGAGCAAATCTTTTCAAAATGCAAACCCAATAATACATTTTCAAGACTTTTGTACTCAAGCACCCATGAATTAATTTAATCCCCTATCCTTGCAAGCGCTGTCTGCAGAAAGCAGAGCGAAATGTCATACAAGTCATAGACCTTGGTCGGAGAGTCCCCTACTCTAACCCCAAACACTTTTTCTCTTTCAGGCACTCCCATATTAAGTAAAAAGTAGACAGAATAGAAATAAGCATACCTCACCCCGAGAGGTAGGTCGACTCTCTGTAGCTGTGTGACTTTCCGACAGCCTCACACTCACTGCCCCTCTGGGCAGCTGAGAAGGTTCATAATCTCTCCAACCACTCCGCTCAGCGACTGGAGAGGAGAAACTGTTTCATTACGCTCACCGGGAGCTTTCCCCGTGTGCAGCTGCTGACAGCTATACACTTTTCAGGATTGCAACAGGACTTGTCTCCGCAGACCTTTGGGGACTGTGTAGCACAATCTCCTCCCTGCTCTCAAAACCATGTTGCTATCACCGCTAACACTGGCAAAGCAGGGCAGCACAAGCAGCTAGCAAGCAGCAGCTCTGGGTCTGGGTTGGGGGGGGGGGGGGGGGGTAGGCGGGTGGGGGGAAGAGCTGCATTTATTTATACAGGAAGCTCCAGCGCAGCACTTCCTACTTCCCATCTGAGTCTCACTTGGGCTGCAGGTGACTGTTTTAACCCTGTCATAACCTTGTACCCGCTGTGCACTCCAGAGCTCCTTCTTCCAGCATTTCTAGCACGCTTTCAGTAAATTCCCCTGGGGTAGAAATTGCAAGAAAGGCTGAAAGGGGCACCTGTTAAGCCATAGCCCTCTAGCGCCTACTTGTCTCACCCAGGCTGGGAAACCTCTCCTCTTTACTCTCAAGGCTCTCAGCTCTCCCTTTAACACCTAGCTTGAATTCAGCTCCTTCACAGAGGTTTCCTCCCCATCCTCTCCACCTTGACCCCCCCCCAACCCCCTGGCCTTTTGTTTTCCTTTTCCCACATGCCGCTATTGTTTCCTTCTCTTCCACTTTATTTCACCAGGGAGACAAGGACGTGCTTAGTATATATGCAAAGGCTCAGGTTAAGGGATTTCAACTAACTCTGAGACTGTTATTCAAATATCAGTTATTATCACAGTGTTGAGGAGGCACCAGACAACCAAACCTGCCTTCCTGCTGTAACTGCTTTTCATAAAGACTTCCCTCTAAGGGCCGTCTCAATAGGATGACTCCATGTGCAGGAATGCCCCTTCTACCTCTCATGTCTTCTTTCAAGCCATCGTATATTACCAAATAGAGAAAGTATCCATTTGCTTTGGGGCAGCTGAGTGACACAGTGGTTAGAGTGCCCTGCCTGAAGTAAGGAAAGACCTAAGTTCAAATCTTGCCTCAGAAACTTACTAGCTGTGTGACTTAGTTTGCCTCAGTTTCCTCATCTGTAAAAAATGAGCTGGTGAAAGAAATGGCCAACCACTACAACCACTTACAGTATGGAGGTCAGTAAGAGTCAAACAAAGGACTAAACTAGCAAAAGAATCCATTTGCTTTGAAGCACATGATACACCCATACCTCTGTGTAATAACAATAATATTTAACATTTATATAGTACTTACCATGTGCTAGTCACTTTATAAACATCTCATTCAATCCTCATAGCAAGATAATATTATCCTCAGGTATTTATTATTATCACAGGTAGGTGCTATTATCCTCCTTTTACAGATGAGGAAACTGAGGCAGACAGGATAAGTGATTTGCCTACAGTCAAACAACTAGAGTCTAAAGCTGCTGGATTTGAATTCTGGTTTTCCTGGCTCCCTGGCTGCTTCTCTATCCACCGTGAAGTGTTTGGTAAGCAAAGTTATATCAGAAAAGTGACTACTTCTCACATACAGTCCCCATCACCTACCCAACATGTCTGCAGCCTCCCTGTAGTGGACTTGTAGTTGGGCAACTATCTATTTAGTGTGACTTTCGTATCCTTAGATTCTAGAAAGCTATATCTTCGTATACCTTCTGGAATGATTTCCATACAGTTGACCTATTAGATCTATTTACTACTAAATTGAAACTGTTAGATCTAATACAGTTCAGAAATGTCAGCTCCAGTATAAGATTCTCTCTGATCCCTCTGCAGTTAAATGCAACAGAAACAATGAATACATTTGCTAAGGGAGAAGAGATTCACACTATCCTTTGTGGAAGGGATCTATCTGTTCTTGCCAACGAAAGAGCAGCAGTAGGCACTGCTCCAAGGGGCACAAAGCAAATTGCTCTCACAGTGCCTGACTGGAGGAAAAGTTCTTAGTGGCGGTCAAATACTGAAGGACAATGTTTCTATATGTTTCTATATCTGGAGGCTGGGAAAGGATGAGGAAGAACTGGCCTGAGAGATAAGTGTGGCAGGAGAACAAAGAGCAAGGGCAGGTACATGGTTAAGTCTGGAAGAGACAGACAATGGACAGTCCAACTCATTTTCAAGGTGAAGAACCCTATGCCCCCACTGGTTAAATGCTTAGCATAAGGTCACATTGATCTTGTTAGTAAGTCAACCAAAGCTAGGACCTAGCTCTGTACATTCAGTGTTGTGACCTTTGCTCCAAAACTGGGTAAAAAAAGGATGCATCCCTTAACTGAATCCCAAATTCCCAAGTAGCTTGGGCACTGAGAGCAAGGGTCAAGGAACCAGGTCAGGGACAGAAACCCTAACTAAATGCCCAGAATATGTACATTATACAAATGAATTTTTTTTAATTCCAGACATTTAAATTGTAATTTCTTATCATGGAAAAGAAAAAAAGGAAAGAGCTGAATGAAGCTGAAATGTCTGTTTCTTTACATAAAAGTCACACTACTCCAGATCCCAATAGCTAGAAACAACAGACTGAATTTAAGGGTAATTGTTTTGTTTCCCTTGGGTGGGGCAGAGTCGCCAGAGTGATAGTGGATGGGAATTCCAAGGAGGTGAGTTCTAATGTTGCCTCTATTTACTAGCTGTATAATTTGAGGGAGTCAATTAAGCTCTCTAAGCTTCAATTGTGCATTGGGTTGGAAAGCTCCTTCTAGCTCTGAATCTATGATCCCATGTGCCATTAATAGACATTATTTTTCATTCAGGAGATCTGAATGCGAATTTTAGCTCTCCCACTAAAGCTTCATAGCACATCACATCATTGTACCTCAGCTTCCTCATTTTAACATGGATATGGATTTTCATATTGTTATTATGAGAAGACTAAGTGCTATAAAAATGAGAAATATATATTCTAATGGAATGTAACCTTCTAGAGAATAAGGGAGGCTAGCCTAGAGTCAGGAAGATCTGAGTTCAAATCCAAACTGAGATACTTACTAGCTGTGTGACCCTCAGCTAGTCAATTAACCCTGCCTCATTTTCCTCATCTATATAAAAGGAGCTAGAGAAGGAAATGGCAAACCACTCCTGTATCTTTGCCAAAAAAGGTCCAAATGAGTCACACTAGTCTCAAAAGAGAACGAGGCTGGTATCAAGAATTGTTTAAAATTGTATCCCAAGGAGGCAGCTGGGTAGCTCAGTGGATTGAGAGCCAGGCCTAGAGAGGGGAGGTCCTAGGTTCAATTCTGGCCTCAGACACTTCCCAGCTATGTGACCCTGGGCAAGTCACTTGACCCCTATTGCCTAGCCCTTAGGGATATTCTGCCTTGGAACCAATATACAGTATTGATTCTAAGGCGAAAGGTAAGGGTTTAAATAAAAAAAATTTTTTTTTAATTGTATCCCCAGTAACATTGAACATATTGATGTTTTATCTTCATAAACATTTACTAAATCAATTGGTCCATGCATGCATTAATAATAAGTATACCTGTATTTAAAAACCCAAATATACATGTCAAACTGGTATAGTGTGAACTAGTATTGTGCAAAAGTTGTTACAAACAAGGGCAGCTTGGTGGCTCAATAGATTGAGAGTCAAGCCTAGAAATAGGTTCAAATCTGCCCTCAGACCCTTCCTAGCTGTGTGACCCTGGGCAAGTCACTTAACCTCCATTGCCTAGCCCTTACTGGTCTTCTCCCTTGGAACCAATACATAGGATTGATTCTAAGACAGAAAGTATGGGTTTAAAAAAAAATAAGGTTATTATGAACCTACTCAAGTAATCCCAGAACAGCCTCACTTCGAAATGTTAAAAAAAAAAATAAAACAAAGTCACTTTCATTTCTCAGGTTGACAAATGATGTACAGCCAAGATCTGACTTGAAATAAAATTCTTTCTTGTAGTTATAAACATCATGTTAACAGGAGGTTCCGTGGTCAGTTGTGACCATAGTGATCTTCCTTGCAATATTATAACAAAAGGAACTTCCTAGTATGAACTACACAGAGCTACAAAGAAACAAATTCTTGGCACTAACAGGAAATAATTACAGAATTAGTAATTTCACTCCCTTTACTGTCTTTACTGATAAAAACTGGGGGGAGGGAACCCCAGGACATAATTAGAATGTTCTTGCCACAGATTTAGCCAGAAAACAACTGAGGCAATAAGTTCCACTCACTGCTACATGTACAATGCAGTATTTGTACCCTACAAAGTTATATTTGCAAGAAGAGTTTTTAAATTTTAAAAATTATTCTTCACGCTTCTAGCTGTATGACCCAGGGCAAGTCACTTAATCCCAATTGCCAGTATGGCTTTTCTGCCTTGGAACCAACATTTAGGATTGATTCCAAGACAGAAGATAAGGGTTTAAAAAAAATTATTCTTCAGGTTTAGGGGAAATTTGGCATAGATGAGAGAGGGTTGATAGTGGGACTAAAAGGATATGGATTTAAATCTTACCTTTACACAAAGGAATGTGAGCTTTGGAAAAGACATTTAACCTGTCAATATTCTAGATAGCTCTCTTAACACTTGAAGTTGCCAAGAAAGTGCTAAGACGCATTCGTAAATAAAATTTCTTCACTCAAGTGACCCAATCCTTATCCCTTTCTTTTATTTTTTTTAAAACCCTTACTTTCCATCTCAGAGTCAAGACTGTGTATTGGTTTTGAGGCAGAAAGAGTGGTAAGGGCTAGGCAATTTGGGGTTAAGTGACTTGCCCAGGGTCACACAGCTAGGAAGTGTCTGAGGCCAGATTTGACCCAGGACTGGCTCTCTATCCACTGAGCCACCTAGCTGTCCCCTCCCTATCCCTTTCTACTGAATTGTTTTTTAGTAGTGTCTAGTTCTTTGTGACCCCATTTGGGGTTTTCTTGGCAAAGATACTAGAGCAGTTTGTCATTTCCTTCTCCAGCTCATTTGACAGATAAGGAGACTGAGACAAACAGGATTAAAGGACTTGCCAAAGGTCACATGACTAGTAAGTACCTGAGGTCAAATTTGAACCCATGAAGTTGAGTCTTTTTGACCTCAGACTTGGCTCTAGCTACTGTGCTGCCCAGCTGCTCCTTCTCATGGACTAATTATAAGAAAAGAAAATACATTCCTAAGCTAAGGAATAAACTTTATTCATCTCTAGTTCTGACTAGATAAATCACTTGCAATTTAGGTTGCAATCTCAACTATTCCCCCTAGCTAAAGCATTATACAAATGGTTATAGTCAGATATAATGAATCAAATGGAAGAATGCAAAAACTGTTGTGTACTAGGTTCTGCAATAACATGCAATTCCTACAATACACAAGGGAAAAAATGTGAAGGCAAAAGAGCCTGGAAGGTTGCCATTGGCAGCTAAAACATGGTGGCATCTTAATTGTCACTATTCTGGTGCATTTGATGTAATTCCTCTTAACTCTACGTAAATTAAATGTTATCTCAAGGATGAGTTGCTCAAAAACCAAAAGAGAATACAAAATCTAATAGAATAGGCTCAAATTACTCAGACCAAATCCATTCCCCATGTTCTCTCTCCCCTCTCCCTCATTCTCTCCACCATCTAGTTGCTCTTGTTTCCTTCAAATATGTTGTTGTTGATCAATTGTTTAGTTGTATCTGATTCTTCCTGACTATAAGAGGGCAACAATGTCCATGAAGTTTTCTTGGCAAAGATACTGGAATGGTTTGCCATTTCCTTCTCCAATGAATTAAAGCAAACAGAGGTTAAGAGACTTGTCCAAGGTAACATAGCTAGTAAGTTTCTGAGGCTGGATTTGAACTCACTTTTTCCTGACTTCAGGAACAGTGCTCTCTATCCACTGAGTCATGTTGCTGTTTCCTTCGAGGGGTTTTCTTTCTTTAAGATTCAGCTCAAATTCCACTTTCTGTAAAAGGCCTTTCCAGATCCCACCTCCCAAACTGCTATCATCTCTCCTCTAAGATCATCTCCAGTTCATACTATTTATACTTTGTAGGTCCTTAGTCGTTTGCATGTTGTTTTCCCCATTGGAATGCATCGCCTAACTTCCCTGGGATGGTTTTCTCATCTGTAAATTAAAGGATTTGGATTAGGCAGGCTCTCTTCCACCTCTACATGTATAATCTTGTGATTCCATCTTTGCCAAATGCTCCTGATGCCAATGAATGGTGGGTGGTATTCAAAGTGAAGGATTTTGGAGTATCAGACTGGTCAGGATTGATGACATTCTGTGAAATAGCACTGGGATGATGGAAGTTGGGATAAGGAGGAGACATAACTCAAAGGCAACCAATGTTACCCAATCAACCCTCTTCTAGGAAAAAAAATCAGGTCACCAGATATGAAGGTCACTCTCACAATTCAACTTATATCTTCCATTAATACCTCTGATTCTCAAGTAGTTAAAAGTTAAATGCATTAGCAAGATGATTTCAGAAAAATCTGCAGGAACTGATGCAAAGCAAAATAAGACCTGGGAGAACATTGTACACAATAACAGCAATATTATACAATGGTTATCTGTGAAGACTTGGCTACTTTCAGCAATGCAATGATCTGGGGCAATCCTGAAAGACTTACAATGAGGAATGCTATCCACCTCCAGAGAAAGAACTCTCATCTCAATGTGTTTTTGGTTTTATTCGGGGGTTTTGGTTATATATGACTTTGCTCTTACAACAATGACCGATATGGAAGTGTGGTTTACATGACAATAAAAATAGAATTTATAAAGTTCAGGCATGGACATTTTTTAAAAAGTTAAATGAATTAAAATGAAGCTATTTTGTAGGTAGAAGGTATAGCAGTGTTGAAAAAAATATTATAGTTTTGTCAGAAGACATGGCTTTCAATTTCTCCTCTGCTCTTTCTGACAATTATTTAGCAGGTACAGTGGGCAAGGTACACTGGGTTAGGCACAGAAGCTATTGTTTTAAGAGCTCTTAACCCCTCCGAATCATAGTCAACTGATAGATCTAATTAGTGGAAGAAGTGCCCACACTTCTTCGATCAAATCATCTTTAATATACTGAACTACAGGTTGTTGCTCAAGCTTATAAAGTTTGAGATGAAGTATACTACAGTAAACACACTCATCACCTAAACAACTTTCAGATCAGAAAATCAGAGGACAAACTAGACACAGCTCCATGGCCAAATTAAACAATGTTACTATAAGTAGTCATCCTTCTCTTTTCATTGTTCTATAATCAGTTCTTTGCATGTAACTGGCAATCAAATGACATTTTCAAAACTTTACATTCAAACAAGAAGTCGTTTTAAATTGCTAGAGCTTGAAAGTAATCCATTTGGATAAGTTGAAATAACTCAGAAGAGAAAGGGCCTCAAGTCATCAGGACAAAGGAAAATGCTTCTGAACCTCAACCTCCCACAGAAAGAAGAGAAGATTTCAATTGCTTAGACAGTAAAATTCTAGAATCCAGCATTAAAGTAATGGAAGATTTCTAGAAGAGCACCAGACCAGGGGATAGCTTCAAGGTAACCACAAAATCAAGAATTCAGAGACCTGTCCTTCTTAAAGAGAGTAGATTTTCTGAACACTAAGCTTCTTGGACCCACCACCATCACCACCACTATCCCCAGAGGAGTTGTAAAGGAATCACATAACTTTGGGAAGCAAAGGATCTGAACCTTTCCATTCTTTTTTCTCAAGGCCTCCCTGAAGAGCTTTGATATGGGAGACATGGGAGATACTGGCAAAGGATCATCCAGTATGGCATACTCATATCAAAGAAGGCACTGTGCTCTATGAGCAAAGCAGAATTGTAGTAGCTCAAAAGCAACTGGAGATACACAAATGTGGGGAAATCTCCATCCAAATGTTCATACAGACTATTTGAGCCCAACCTAAGGTAAACAAGTAAAGGAGACTGAAGAAATGGATCAGGCAAAACTGGTGGACTTTGACTCATCTCAAGAAAGAAGGCATTATTACAATGGCAAAACTTATGAAGATGATGAGAATTATCCCAGAGTTGGTCAAATCTCCTAATGGGCAGGGTCCATGAATACTCTTCTTTGAAATACTGGCTTTTGTATGAGGCAGTGGTGAATGAGTAAAGGACTACATCATCTTAACACATTCACTAGCTATCATTTTTTGTTGTTTTTGGTCATTTTTTTAAAGTTAATAAAATGGGTAATATAAAATGTTGACTTTGCAATTTATGACGTTCAGTGTACAAGATAATTCAACATCATTCATTATTTCCTTATGGTAAAGAAGTCCCTGGGCATCTTTTGCCATGACCTAAACTTTTTTGTTTCAATGTATATATGCAGTGGCTTAAACTGAGGTTTGATTCTTAATTGACTAACTATACACAAACATTTAAGCTCTGAAATTAAAACTTTGTTCTAAATTCACCATTCAAAAAAAAAAAAACCAACACTGTACACGTATGTGCATTGACTATACATGACATAATTTTGATCCTCTTTTAAAGTATGAAGAACAAGAACAACCAATCAACCAACTGAACTATTTAGATAGCAAAGACCTTTTTGGAAGGGGATTGCCTAACCAGTAGTGCCAAAGTTGTAAGGATATATGAAATGAGAAAAGTAAGTGAAAGTGTTTTAAATTGTAAAGCACTAGATAAATATGTTATTATTACCTACCCACATTACTACAGAGGAAAGAATCACATTAAAAACAAACCCATAAGGGAGGCAAAGACAAGATGTCAGAGTTGCATAAAGCAGAGAGCTCTCCCCAATTCATATTCCTCCAAACAGACCTAGAAAATGCACCAGACCAAATCCTGATGGGAAAACAGGAGGAAAAGTCATAGTTGGTCATTTTTCCAGGCTAAGTCACCATAGGGAGACAGAGGAGAGGTCTTGTGGACACAGCAAATGGGGTTTGGCCAGGCAAGGAAGCTCAGGGAGATGATGTTCAATAGGGCAAAAGGAAGTATCATATTCATACCAAAGCATCTCCTAATCCTTACACTGGGAAGAGGTGACATCCAATAGCTCTTGGTTTTGGCTATAATGTTCCTGAGAGTATTTTTTCTATTTTCACTTTGCCCTCTGATTCTAAGAGGGGTGGACAATTTTCTTTTAAGATTTACTAAAACATGAATGATAATATATGTATAATGCAGATCAAATTCCTTACCATGTCCAGGAGGGAGAGGAAAGGGAGAGAGGGAGACAACTTGGACCTTATAACTTTGGGAAACTTATGTTGAAAATTGTTGTTATATGTAATTGGGAAAATAAAATATCTTTTTAAAAAAAGATTCTTAAAAAAGGATACCTAGGCCCTGATGTCGACCTTGGTGTTCAGGTAGTAAATGAAATGAGAGCTCCAAAGATAAAACTTAGAAGAGAAATGAGAGCTATGGAAGAAAGAATTGGTAAGAGAATTAATAATTTGAGACAGAAAGTTACAAAACCTTATGTAAGTAAGAAACTCCTTGAAAATCTGAATGGACCAAATAGAAGCCAATGATTACATGAGGCAATAAGAAACATTAATATTAATCAAAAGACTTTTTAAAAATGGAAATTGCAAAATGTCTATCTCACAACTAAAATAACCGACAGAAAAAAAATCAAGGAGAAAACTTTTAAGAATCATTGAACTCAGGGGGCAGCTGGGTAGCTCAGTGGATTGAGAGCCAGGCCTAGAGACGGGAGATCCTAGGTTCAAATCTGGCCTCAGACACTTCCCAGCTGTGTGACCCTGGGCAAGTCACTTGACCCCCATTGCCTAGCCCTTACCACTCTTCTGCCTTGGAACCAATACACAGTATTGACTCTAAGACAGAAGGTAAGGGTTTAAAAAAAATTTTTTTTTTAAAGAATCATTGGACTCAGGCAGCTAGGTGATACAGTAGATCAAGAACTAGGCTTGGAGTCAGGAGGACCTGGGTTTGAATTTGACCTCAGACACCTAACCGTATGACCATGGACAAATCATTTAACTCCATTTTCCTAGCCCTTACCCTTCTGTATGAGAGTTGTACTAGGACAGAAGGTAAGGATTACAAAAAAAGGATTATTGAACTTAATGAAATCTGGCCTAAGAAATCTTAAAACTGCCCAGGTCTCTTCAAATCAGAGGACAAAGTAGAAGTAGAAAGAATCCACCAATCACTTCCTAGAAAGAAACCACAAAATAAAAATTCCTTGGAACATTATAACTGAAATCCAGAGCCATATCAAGGT
Organism: Monodelphis domestica; assembly: GCF_027887165.1. NCBI lineage: Eukaryota > Metazoa > Chordata > Mammalia > Didelphimorphia > Didelphidae > Monodelphis > Monodelphis domestica. The sequence goes on along the minus strand of NC_077229.1, from coordinate 214,504,749 downwards.
CATAGAAAAAAATATTGTAAGCAGGCAGAAAGAAAGAATTCAAGTATTAAAGAGTGATAGTCAGAATCACACAGAATTTAGTGGCCACCACCATCAAGACTTGAACAGCTTGGACTACAGCAATCCAGAAAGAAGAGAATATTGATATTCCCTTACATTGCAGAATAATTTAAACAAAAAAAAATGAGTATAATCCTACAGAGGGAATAAACAGATTTTTCATGAAATAAAAAAACCTCCAAGGATTCCTGATGAAAAGGCCAGAGAATTGTGAAAAAAAAACTTTGAGGTTGAAACACAGGAGATAAGAGAAAAATAAATACACAAATTTAGAGATGTCTCCAAATGTTCATACAGTACTATTGGGATAAAGTACTATTACACTATAAAAGTAATGATGAAGGGGATGATTTCAAGGAACCACAGAAGACTTGTATGAATTGATGCAGAGTGCAATAAACAGAACCAGGAGAACAATTTATAAAATGCCAACAATATGATAAAGGCAAGGAACTTTGGAAGAATTAGGAACTATGGGGGCAGCTAGGTGCCTGTGTAGCTAGAGATCCAGGCCTAGAGATGGGTGGTCCTATGTTCATATCTAGCCTCAGACCCTTCCTAGTAGTGTGACCTTAAGCAAATCACTTAACCCCCATTGCCTAGCCCTTATTCCTCCTTCTGCCTTATAGTCAATACATAGTATTAATTCTAAGACAGAAAGTAAAGGTTTAAAAAAATTTAGGAACTCTGCTCAATGAAATGACCAACCATGATTCCTGAAGACTAATGAGGAAACAGACTATACATCTCCTGAGAGAACACAAAATATGAAATAAGACAGATTTTTGGACATGATCAATGCAGAAATGTGTTTTGTTCAACTATCCATGTTTGTAAAAGAGTTTTTATTTTTTTCATTCTCTATGGGAGACCAGTTACAATAGAAGAAAGAGAAGCAGATTCTTGGTGATTGAAAATATATGTATATATAATTTTTAAATGAAAAAATCAAAATTATCAATATTATCCTGTTTAAGACCTAGATAACTTTTATAGTACACCTACAAAGTATCTTTCTCCAAAGACTTAAACAAACTTGTATTTCCATTGTGTAGACAGAATTTACTCCCCAAGACCCACTCATCTTACCCAGCATCCTATTTGCATGCTTATATGGCCTGAATGTGTGGGAGGGACTGAGGATAAAAGTTTTGGTGTATTACCACCCCCTCTTTCACTAAACATGGCTGGGGAGCTCAGCTGAGAGCCAGGGGATGGTCAGTTAGGTTAGGCTTTAATCTGCTTTCTCTATCTTTAGTGATTATTAATAAAACTGTGGAAAATAAGAATCTGGAGTTATCATTATTGATATTAAATTTTACACCATTATTTCTGTGACATGATTCAAGGTTACTGCATTTTTCTCATGAAGAAACTATTGTGCCACTGTGTCTATAAGACACTGTAAGTATCTCTAGTTCTAAACACAATGGGAAAGCATACTGCCCAATTCCCCCTCTACTTGGGCACATGGAATGCAATCCTTCCCCATGTCTGCCCCTTGGAATCTCTAACTACATTCGAAGTTCAACTAAAGAGCTACCTCCTGAGCTCAATTCTTCCCTCTCTTCCCACATTTTCAGTTGCTAGAGCTTCTATCCTCCAAAAATAAACTACTTTGCATATATTTTATATTTATTGGTATAGAGGTTGCTTTTCCAAATTGAATGCAAACACCTTGAGGGCAGGGAATAATTCATTTTTTTATTTTGAATACCCACTACTCACTATTTGGCATAGAAATGCTTTTTGAAATGAATTAAATATCTGTCTCTAAACTTTAAAAATCCCAGAAGTTGGCTAATATGACAGATAAGGACAATGATAAATGCTAGAGGAGACGTTAAAAAATAGGTACACAGAGGCACTATTGGTGGAGTTGTGAACTGCTCCAGTCATCCTGGAGAACAATTTGGAACTATGCTCTAAGGGCTATAAAATTGTGTATATATACCCTTTGATTCAAAAATACCACTACTAGGCCTGTTTTTCTAAAAGATCAAAGGAAAAGAGAAAAGACTTATTTGTAAAAAAATAACATTCTTTTTATGGTGGCAAAGAATTGGAAATTGAGGGGATGTTCACAAATTGGGGAACAGCTAAACAAATTATAGTATATGGTTGTTGTCCTATAAGAAAGGAAAAGCAGGATAGTTTCAGAAAAACCTGGAAAGATTCATTTGAAATAATGCAAAGTGAAGTCAGTGGAACCAGGAGAACATTATATACTGCTGCATTAATAATGTAATGAGAATCAACTAGGTAAGACAGCTTCTCTGATCAATAAATACAGTGATCTATGACAATTCCCAAGGACTCATGATGAAAAATGTCATCTACCTCAAGAGAGAGAACTGATGAGCTCCAAGTGTGGACTGAAGAACATTTTTTTCACTTAGTTTTTCTTGCTTTTTTTTTCTTTTGCAACAGGGTTATATGGAAATATTTTGGGTATGACTTTACATGTATAATGAGTATCATATTGTTTGTTTTCTCAATGGGAGGAGGGTTTAAAAAGGAGGGAAAGTAATTAGAACTCAAATTTTAAAAGTTAATGATAAAAAAATAAAAAAATAAATGCTTATTGATTGACTGAAAAAAAAAATCCAGAAGTTCTGGTTCTTTTAGGTGTTTATCTGCCTACTTGTATTCAGAACACTGAACCTAATGACCTTTTGGGATTCCTTCCGACATTATGATGTCACACCCAGATTGTTGTTTGGAAATATTTCTTAAATAAGTGTTACCCAAGATCTGATATAGTATAATGAATGCCCTGGAGTCGGGGAATCTGGGTTCAAATTCAATCTCTAAAGTTTACTACTTGGGTGTCCTTATGAAAGTCACAACCTCCATTAAACTTAATTTCTTTGTCTGTGAAATAAAGGAGGTGGATCAGATAGCCTCTAAAATCCCTCCGCACTCTAAAGCTATAATCCTATGATTGCCTGCAAAACACTCAGGAAAGCTAGACACCATATCTAAAGATAAAGTTTAAATTATAGTAGCTCAACAATATTTCAATTTTATTGTTTCAAAATGGACCTAAACTTGCAAATTTAGAATTATGGGTCAACAAGGTAATTAATTGAGTTGACATCCAACTGATTATGCCACTTCGGAACTAACTAAAAACAAATAGATAAATAAATAAGATATATGTAAAGGTGTACTGAACTGAGCTTGCAAAGATCATGTCGGAGTTTTCATTACCCAATCTGGGTGCTCCCCACCACATACTAGCAACTTTTGTTGCCCATTAGACATTCCATGGCCAGGCAGACCCACTGCCTGTCCACAAATCAAGAAGAAAAACATTTGCTTTATAAGTCAAGAAGGCTCCGCAGGATTCCCTGAAACTTTGAGGTTTTAAATATACACAGCAGTGTGAACCCACTGTTTGCACAGAAGCCCTGAAGCCCAGAACTAGCACTGGTCATGGCAATCATTTCAGGAAGGAAAACTTGGATCAAAACCACCAAGGAAAACCCTCACGGACACACATGAAAATTCAAAGGCTATTTTAGAAAGTCCATACTTAAGACCCAAGATGTTGATTTTTAAGGTCCTAGAAGAGTTAGGAAAGCTCCTTATAATGCTCTGGAACTTCCCTAGAGATGCACCAGCAGCAAAGTGGGAATTGGGTAGAAAAAGTCAAGTCCTAACTAGCTCCACCACCCTGTACCCTTAGGCAAGTCACAATCTTTTTTTTTTTTGGTTTGGTTTTTTTTTTTAACCCTTACCTTCCATCTTAGAATCAATGCTAGGTTTTGGTTCCAAGGCAGAAGAGCAGTAAGGGTTAGGGATCTGGGGGGAAAGTCACACAGCTAGGAAGTATCCAAAGTCAAATTTGAACCCAGGACCTCCTGTTTCTAGGCATGGCTCTTTATCTACTGAGCCACCCAAATGCCCCAAGTCACAATCTTTCTGAGCCATCCTTTAGCCAGTCAAAACAGAGATAATATTTGTGCTTCTTGCCTCTCAGGATTGTAGTTTTTGGACATTTTTCTGTGTTATATAGAAATTTGAGCTGCCATTACAAAAACAGAATTGAATATATGGCATGCTCACATCCAAGGAAGTTTAGTTGCTGAAGTTTTGATAAGGATCTCTCTGAAAAGTGGTTTTGCAGGTAAGACAGTCCAAGAAGTTCCATCATGTTTACCTTTAAGACAAGAAAAACCACTGGGACCCATGTGTTAATCTGTCCCTGGTCCTTGACAGAAATGATTCAGCCTGGAGGAACCACAATGAGATTCCATCATTCTCCTTTAAGTTAAGGAAAACCACCATGAGCCAAGTATCGCTCTGTTCTTGTCCTTTGACAGGAGATATCTGATTCAGCCTAGAGGACCCTTCATAATGACCTCAGTGATTTATTTTGTCTCCCATCCAGGTCTCCCCACATAACAAAATTTGGCTTATATCCTCTACAAGCATGAACTCGGGCTAATAAAGACATTCGATAAAGGCCAGACTTTAATTGAATTTAAAAAAATACACAATGTGCTAATACCTGAATCCTTCAGCAGTAAGGGAAATTATCTGTTTTTATGGAGGATATCAAGCAACACTCCCCTTCTGGGGGGCTCCTCCCCCATACTCCCAATCCCTACAATCCACACGAGTGGTTAGTACCAGCTATGGGACAGATCCAAATTGCTCCAAAGTACACCAGGTTCCTTGTTTACAGATTCCCTCTCCTTTCGGAAATTTTCTTTGTGCTTTTGGGTCACACAAACGACTTTTGGGTTTATAAAATCCTCTGTAGGTCTGAGTAAAGCTAAGTGTCCACAGTTCCTCTCCTCCTTTTTCTTGCTGAGGTTACAAAATGCTTTGCTCTTTCCGATTCAATTTTTATCCCTCTATCCATATATCCATCTCCTCTTTGGATTCTGTGTAAAGACCACACAAGGGGGCAGCTGGGTGGCTTAGTGGCTCAGTGGGTTGAGAGCCAGGCTTAGAGACAAGAGGTTCAGGGTTCAAATCTGGCCTCAGACACTTCCTAGCCACCCTGGGCAAGTCACTTAACCCCCATTGCCTAGCCTTTAACCCCTCCTTCTACCTTGGAACCAATACACAGTATTAAGTCTAAAGGCAATAGTTAAGGGTTTATTTAAAAACAAACAAACAAAAACCAAGGAGGCACCCAGAATTTTTTTTTTCAATTCTGTGAATAGCCCACAAAATTTTACCTGTGTTCTTCTCTGAATCTAAGTATCTGCATGCATGATTGGAGGTTCTTTATTTTCTTTTTTAAATCCTTACCTTCCATCTTAGAATTCATACTGGGTATTGGTTCCAAGACAGAAGAGTGGTAAGGGCTAGGCAATGGGGGTTAAGTGACTTGTCCAGAGTCACAGAACTAGGAAGTGTCTGAGGCCAGATTTGAACGCAGGACCTCCCATCTCCAGGCCTGGCTCTTTATTCACTGAGCCACCCAGCTGCTCCCATATTGATTCTTAAACTTTGTTGCTACAACCTTGAACCAGCATCTGAACCTAGGTGGCCGATGGGGCAGTGAGGATCAAAAACAAGGAGAAAGAATACTCTGTCCAAGGAATTCAGAGTTTGTTAAAGAGCCCATAGAGTAGTATTTATATTCTCCTTGGAGTGTGTACCTGGCCATGCCTAATTCAAACCATCCAGGATTTGATATTATAATCTAAAGAAACTTTGATTTCAAACAGACTTCCTGGTATACCCACTCTGTGTTTGGTGATATAATCAAGCTATTTTACAGAATTCATGAAGTAAAATATTCATTCTCTCCTAATAAAATGACCTTCTGCAGCTTAATCCCAGCTGGATTTTACTGGGTACACAGTTGGTAACTGCCTTCCAATTAAGCTAGAAAACTATTTTTAATGAACAGGCAATTTTGACAAATTACCAGGAAAAAAGAAAGAAAAAAAAGCATAACCTCTAAAATCACAATCAGCATACTCAGCCTGATTTCCCTCCATCATGAGAGGAGACAAAGAAGCCTTTTTGAAATGTGTGGTGGGATAGTCTTTGTAGATTTAGGTAAGGTGAGCTGAAAGCTGCCCTTCCTTATCTCCTCAGGCCCCAAGATTCAGATTGCAATTCTCCCAAAAGCAGGTGTGGTAAAGGGAAGTGAATAGCCAAGTTAGTAAAGAATTGGCTATTTTTCCAAAGGCCTGGTGCCAGTGTTTGTGTGGTTTTTTTGTTTAATTACAAAAGAGTGATATTGCCAGCATTCACAGAATCTTTCAGATTAAGAAGGAACTCAATTTCTGGAAATGAAGCAGGAAAATGGCTTGATAATTGTTCTTACTTATGTTTAGACCCTCACTATCCAGCCTGTAAACTTCAAAGTTAGAAATATATTCCAGATATATAAGTAAAGAGCAGAGGATTTTATGGTTTCCCTTTTAAGTGTCTTTTATTATCACTATTCTATATATTCATAAAAGAGGACTAATTCCCTTCACTGAATGCTTCTCCCTCCAGCTCATCCTCAAACAAAACTAAAAAGGAACCTGAGATCGAGTTCCTTGATTAATTAAATTTTTAACTATCAATAGTTCTGACATGCTATGTCTTGGATTTAATTTAGAGTTGGGAAATTCAACTTGAGAAAAGAATTGAAATAATTTGCTTCCTCTCAAACATAAAAAATGGAAGTGACCATTTGAAAGAAGCCTTGTACCACACCAAAGAAAGACAAGGATGTCTGAAAGAAACTAATAGATCAGGATGGAAAAGCTAGAGAGGGGAATGAAATAGATTTATCCATCCATCTGCCAACCTATCTTTCTATCTATTTATTTATCTTTGACTATCTACCTCCTTATCTATCTCTATCATTTATCAATATCAATATATCTATGTGTATATGTGGAGATATACATATATGTCATATACATAACAGAAAAAGAGAGAAAGTAGGAGAGAAAAGGGAACAAGAGAATGAGATTTATTATATAAGCAAATCATTTTAGAGTATGAATATAAAATGGATGAGTCAAAGTTTAAGACATTTTAGTTAAAAAATATTATTGACTAGATCAATTTCTACACAGTAACTGTGGCCATGCCTTCGTCTCCCATTAGCAACTTGCACTGTCAAGGATGCTAGTAATTGAAAGAGCAATTTGGATAGCAGCAAAGAGCAGGAGATACAGTTCTGGTTCTGCCAAAACCTAATTATGCAACCTTGAGCAAATCAGTTAACCTCGTAGGGCCTCAGTTTCCTTGTGTATAAAATGAAGGAGTTGAAAACAATCTATAAAGCCTATTATAAGGGAGGAATTAGGGAATTTCTCAATTTGATCAAGGACTTAAATATTAGAATATAAAATTCATTTCCATTTCATAGCAATCATAATATAAAAAAGTATTGATGAGAGGACTTTCTGACCAAATTGAGGAATTTCCCAGTTACCACTCTACTTTTTGTACTATAACTCTTGAAACTGAAAAGTATTCATTCATACATTTAATTACTATTTATTGAATTCCTACTGTATTTCTAGAACTAAGCTATCTAATGGGAGAACAGTCCAAGGCATTTACCTTCTTATTCATGATAGAGCACAGCAAGAGACTAAATCAGGTCAACCTCTAGAAACCTAGAGATCTCTCACCAAGTGGATTATGGGAGTAGCCACTGCTGACAAATTTCTAGGAGAGAGACAGTTTACCAGTAGTCACCAAATTATTCTCCTTTCCAGTATATTAACACCTTCCCCATTAGCACTGACCTTCCCCAACCCTGTCACAACATCACACCCTATAAAAACCAAGGCTTTAATGAAATAGAAGTTAATTCCTACCTAAGACAAGAGTACAGACTCCAATCTTGGTAAAGACTGCAAAAATCACCAATCCAGTAAGAAGTCTAAAATTATTTATTGACTTCAGTAGAAGTTAACAAATGGTCTATTCCCTTTTAAAAAAAGTATTGTTATGACACAATATATACTTCCCAGCAAATACTCTTAACAAACCACGGACTTGGGTTCAAATCTAATCTTGGGCAAAAAATCATTTCACTTTTCTGAGCTTGTTTTTTTTCTCTACAGTATTATGGGTTTCAACCAGATAACCTCTAAGATTCCTTCAAGCTCTAAATCTAGGACTCCCCAAAATACAAAGTGCATCCTCCAGATAGCTTAAATAAAGCTAACAGATAATGCCAATTCAATGAATTACTTAAATTCTGAAATTAACAACAACAAAAAAATTTGAGCTACCATACTTCTGACAAGATCTTAAAATGCCAAACACAAATATATGAAGTGTACATCCGGGCACTAAAATTGGAAAGAGGGAAAGGGGAAGGGATCAGCCCTTCCACCTCAAAAAATAACCAGCAGCTGAGATGGCTTCCAATTCAGGGCTTGCTTTATGGAGTTAATGCTGATTGCTTCAACTTAGTAATTCACAGATTGCTCAAGATGTTTCTTTGATAGAACATCAACATATATCTCTTGCAAGGCAGCATTATGGAAATGAATATTCCAAATGCACAGACCAGAGAATATTCAAAGCATGCTTGGAATGTTAACATTTAGAGTGTTTTATGCTGAATTGGATGATTATGCAAGCAAGACAAACAGAATGAGTAAGTAATATTAATGGTTATAATTCAATTCAGTATAATTCAATAAATAAATTCTTGAAACCTACTCTGTGCTATTCTCTATGTTAAGTATTATACTATAGGGTTTTCAAAGAAAACCCAGTCCTATAAGTAAGAATTATTAAGCATAAGGAATAAAACAAGCATACAAATAACTATAGTTTATAGCAATATGGGATTAAGTCCAACCAAAGAACTCAGGGTTCATCAGAGAGAGATCAAATCTAGTTAGGGGAATCTGGGAAATCTTCACTGATGAGGCAGGTGGCATTTGAACTGGGTCTAGAAGAATGAGAAGGATTTCAGGCAGAAGGAGATACAAGATCAAATAGTGAGGGTAGAAGGTGTAGATAGTGAAAAGTGCTGGAGGTTTTGAGGGAACAGTTTGGCTAGATGATAGAGGGGCTAATGGGAAATGGGATTAGAAAGAGATGAATGCCAGGTTTAGGTATTTAGAATTTATTTGGGAGGCAACAGGAAGTCATTTAAGAAGTTTGAGGAAGGAAACAACATAATATATCTATGCTTTGAGAACTGTTCTGTGCTGGACCTGTCTCAGACCTTCCTCTGGTAGTTTATGTTCAATACTAGAATAAAAGGAGATACAAGTTTCTATATTATATACAGGATAAATTGGAGATCATCAATAAGGGATGGTAGCATGAAGAGGAATCAGAAAAGTGTTCCTGTAGAAGGTGGGATTTTAATTGGGCCTTGAAGAAGTTGGGGAAGCCAGAAGGAAGAAAGGAGAAGAAAAGGAATTTCAGCCTGAGGGACAACCAGGGAAAATGCCCAGAGTCTAGAGAAGGAGTATCTGGTACAAGAAACAGTAAATAAAGAGGCCAGTGTCATTGAACTGCATTAGGAATGGAAAAATAAAAAGACTGGAAAGGTAGGAGGGAATGGGGGTCATTAAGGGCTTTGAATGCCAGATAAAAGATTTTATTCGGTCCTCAGGATCAAAGAATGATTGACAAGGGATCACTGGAGTTTATTGAATAGAGGGGTTACATGGTCAGATATGAGCTTTAGGAATTTGACAGCTGAGGAGAAGATGGGCTGAAATGGGGAAAGACTTATAGCAGAAAAACTAATCAGCATGTTACTGCAGTAGTTCTGACATGAAGCGATGGGGTGGTGTCAACACCATAGGAGAGGGGGGAGGTATCTGAGAGATGCTACAAAGGTAAATCAACAGGACTTCGAAACACATTGGACAGGGGGTTGTGAGAGAGAGAGAGAGAGAGGAGCCAAGAGTACACCTAGGTTGACAGCCTGGGTGACTAGGAAAATAGTGGCTCCTTGACAGTAAGGGACATTCAGAAGGAAGGAGGGTTTGAGGAGAAAGAACAGAAGGATAATCAATGAGAACAATTGATGACCCCCTCAAGCTGATTTAGATGAACAAATCTCTCGTTGCAGCCAAGCTCACCAGTTAAGCATCTGAGAACCTCTTCAATTTCCCTATGGCTGCCATGTACTCAGGCAATGAAGAAAGAAGGAATGTCAGCAGTCCCCTGAGCCAATCAGTCCTTGAGGAATGTGTCAAAGCCCTTTAAGGAAAAATTGGCCTAACTGGCATGGGGAAAGAGGTTGGCTATTGATCCTACCACAAAAAGTTTAACTAAACTAAGGACAAGATGAGCAACAGGAAAAAAGATTGAAAGTAATTAGGAGGGGACCAGTTTGGTGGCTTAGTGGATTGAGAGCCCTGGGAGGTCCCAGATTCAAATCTGACCTCAGACTCTTCCTAGCTACATGACCCTGAGCTAGTCACTTAACCTCTATTGCCTAGCCCTTACTGCTCTTCTGTCTTAGAACCAATACATGGTATTAATTCTAAGACAGAATTAAGGTTTCAAAAAAGAAAAGATAGTAATTAGGAGGCAAGAGCAACAGTTTGGCTGAGAGATGAGAGTTTGATGAAAGCAATGGTAATAGAGATGTGGGAGATAGAAGGTGAATATAGAATTGACAGGACTTAATTATATTAACAATTATATGTACAGAGCGAAGGAGGGAAGAAGCCAAAGGTGATTCCAAGAGAATCTAATTGCCTAAAAATGTCAAAGTCAGAGGACAGTCACAGGAAGAGAAAGGCTAAACTAGGAAATTGCCTAGGAGAAAAGCAGCTGCTTTTTTAAACAAAAAGAAGCCAAGCAGGATGTATTGCAAGTCTTTAATATGAGTTGACAAAAGTTAATGCCAAAATAGAGGAGGAGGATGAGCCCAAGTCACAAGTTGTTGTCACCACCAGGAAACCAGGCCATGTATATCTTGAAAGGAAGAGATGTTTGTTGTTCAGTCCTGTCCAACTTTCCATAACCCCATTTGGGGTTTTCTTGGCAAAGATACTGGAATGGTTTGCCATTCTCTAGATCATTTTATAGATGAGGAAACTGAGGCAAATAGGGTTAAGTGATTTGTCCAGGGTCATACAACTAGTGTCTAAGGTTGGATTTGAATTCAGGTCTTCCTGACTCCAAGCCTAGTGTTCTATTCACTGTACCACACAGCTGCCTTTTTGAATATCAAGCCAGACATTATTGTCTCCATTTTTAGATGAAGAAAGTAAAGCAGAGGACGTTAATAACATCAAAGTCTAGCAGAAAAGCCAGGACTACGACCATCATTCTTTCCCCGGAGCCATTTCAACTAGACAGTGATAGCTTACCAAAATATATTTGCTGGCAAAATCTAGTCTACCATATCTGGATTATGATTTTCCAGTGGAAAACATTTAATCTCCTCTTGGGGCCTGTCTTTTGGAGGAGACAGAAGAAAAGGAGAAAAGGGAAGGACAACGCTCTATTTTTAAACCTTTGCTGAGCACTAGATGTTGGGTGCCACACAGAAACAAATTGGACAATGCCCCAGTATGAGTAGCTTCCCAACTTGCCCATGCAGACAGGCAAGGCACACATCCTGGGAAAGGCTTACACCAGGTCCAGTAGGTCCAGGAGCCCTGAATGCCTTGTATTCTCAGCGTAAGTATTCTGGAAGAAGTGAGATAGTAAGTTTCCTGTAAAAATCAGTGAACCATTTAGTATGCACGTAAGGAGCAAAGGGTATGACTCAAGGGCTGTTTCAGCCCAAGATCCTATTTCAACCTAGCTGTGCATCTGTTTGCTATGAACTTAGAGGTATCTGGACCCAAGTCAAAACAGGAGATGAAATCATCTCCTAAAGTAACCTATGCAGGCGGTCCCCTATCATCACCCTGGAGTCATCCTCAATGAAGGTGTAGGATAATAAAAAGGATACTCACAGCTGCTCCCATTTCTATGATAAGTCATAGTCTCTCAAGTGCTTCCCTGTCCATCATCTTATTCACTCCTGACAAGAACCACAGACTCCTAGATTCTTAGAGGAAGAAGAGAGTTCAGAGGCCACCTAGCTCCAGAATGAAAGGCCAGTTCAAATTTTAATTATTTTCTTGGAAAATCACATATCCACTTCCTGGCTGGATTTCTGAGCTGTCATGCTGTCTCATCACAGGAAACTGAGTTCAGGGCCTCGGCTGCCCCAGCTGGGAGTGCTGTAGAAAATATTCTTAATAAGCAAAGACAAAAGTTTCATGGAGACAAATGAGGTGGAGAGGAGAAAAACAACCCAAAGAAATATAGACAAGAATGTCAAGCAGTGAGCTTTAAAATTGCAGGCAAAAAGAAAATGATCTATGTCTTTAACGAATAATGCTTGGAAATGATCAAATAAAATATATTTTAAAAAAAATTGCAGGCATTTCCTGATTTCTGAATGGCCTATTAGGCTGCCAACCCTAAAATCCATTCAGTTGAGAACTTATACCACCTCTCATGTCATTAGAATGTGTTTCAGTTCATCAAGAAAAGGTGGCTATTTGTCTCGAACCCCTACCCCAGTCTCTCTCTTCCTGCTGGTTGGATTAAACTGCTTGAGGAGAACAGGAATCCCACAGGACTTCAGGAAAGACTGGGAAATGGTTAGCACATAGGAAGGAGAAGCTGGGATGTTTTCTTTTCCTCTACAAACAAAAACAAACCCCAAATACTAAAAGGAAGTCTGGTTAGGGACCACATATGGCAGTTTGGCTTCCTTCAGAGGAAACTAGCTCTGTCCAGGATTGCCCTACGGAGTCTAAAGGAAGTTCATTTCTAGATGACTTTAAGGAATCGAGTTGAAGGATGCTCTGTATCAGATAGAACTTTCCATAGGCCTTCTCCATGACCCCTACCATCCTGAGTTGTTCCTGACATACCCACCACCCCACCAAGAATACACAGTAGGCAGATACTTCTTAGTTGTGTGACCCTAGACAAGTCACTTAACCCAAGTGCCTAGCTCTTACTGCTCTTTTGTCTTGAAGTGATACTTAGAATGAATTCCTTTTTTTTAAACCTTTCCTCTTAGAATTAATACTCTGTATTGGTTCCAAGGCCGAAGAGCAGTAAGGGTTAGGCAATTAAGGGATTTGTCCAGGGTCACCCAGCTGGGAAGTGTCTGAGCCCAGATCTGAACCCTGAACCTCTTGTCTCTAAGCCTGACTCAATCCACTGAGCCACTTATCTATCACTACTTAGTATTGATTCTAAGACAGAAGCTAAGGGTTTAAAAAAATGAAACCTATTTTGTACTGTTCATGGACAGCTACATTAGGGGTCTAAATCCTGCCACACAGGATTAAACCGTCTCTCCAGGCTAATAATCTTTCTTTGATGGTAGTACCAAGGGATTTGTGGAAGAGTATCATCCTCATCTTAAATAGTAGGGGCAAACTCCCCCAAATCCCTTAAATTACCCCAATAACTCATAATACAAGTAAATAGAAGTAGTGGGTGGTACATTTGATAGAGCACCAGCCCCAGAATCAGGAAGAACTGAGTTCAAATATGAACTTAGACCCTGGCTGTGACCCTAGGCAAGTCACTTCATCTATGTCTGCTTCAATTCCTATGAAGTAATACTTGTCAAAGGTAACTAGGTGGTACACCAGATAGAGTGCCATGCCTATAACCAGAAACACCTGAATTCAAACTTATTCTCACTTATTATGTGACCCTAGGCAAGTCATTTAACCCTGTTTGTCTGAGTTTCCTCACTTGCAAAATGAGTTGGAAAAGGAAATGGCAAACCACTCCAGTAACTTTTCCATGAAAATACCAAAATGGTTCACAAAGGATCAGACACAAGTAAAAACAACTAAACAATAATGTACGTAAAAATGTTGAGCATAATGCTTGATTCATAGTAGATGCTTAATAAATGTATTTTTGTAAAAAAAAAATTTAATTTATCTAAATAAGGGATTAACACAGAGATTTCTAAAGGTGTTTTTTTATTTTTATAACTATTTCAATTAAAATCGTTAGCTTTATAATCCTTTGTATTTTAATTCATTTAAAAACATTATTCTCAGAAGGAGTTGAGAGACTTCATCAGATTGCCAAAAGAGTTTATAACACACCAAGAAAAAAAAGTTAAGAACTTCTTTAAAAAAGCCCTTTGTGAAGGTGTTTATATAATTCACAGCCTAGAGCACCACTTAGGGTATTGAGTTCTATTAGTTTACTACCCACAGTGAAAAATGGCATTTCCTTGTATTCCTTACATCAACCCTATGACAGGTGGTTCAAAAGTTACAAGGCAAAAGAAACAATGCATTTGTTCTATTCTTAATCACATTCTTTAGAAATCTGGAAGGCCAGAGTTAAAAAGTACAGCTTATGAATCCATCATATTCATTTTTGCCCTCTTAAGACGCTGACATTCCTGCTCTTGAGTCAAAGAAAGAAACATTTGCACCAAAAATAAAAGAAAAAAAAAAAGCTCCTTTGAACAATGAATACCCATGTGGCTTTGTTTGCTGGATAGATTCTAAAAGAATAAATTACAGAAGATGCAAAAATGTTCTAATCTGAGAATTCATCATCTTTCTTACACAGTATGTCCTAGGTTTATAGCCAAGGTTCCAGCTGTTAATGAACCCAAACAAAGGGAAGAGGCAGAGAAGAAGAGAAGAAATAGAAGAGTTAGAGGGGGGTTGACCGAGAAAGTATTAAATCAACAAAAAGTGTTTTTGCAAAAATTGACTCTTGGAGATATTGTACAATTATCAACTGTGAATGACTTAACTATTATCAGCAACTTAAGGATCCAAGACAACTCCAAGGGACTCATGATAGAAAATGCCACCTGCCTTCATAGAGGAATTGATTGAGCCTGAATGCGGATTAAAGCATATCATTTTCTGCTTTATTTGCTTCATGAGTTTTTTCTTTTATGTGAGATGTGTCTTCTTTCACAACATGATAAATAAAAAAATATGTATTGCATGATAACAGATGTATAATCTATACTAGTGATGGTAATGGCAAACCCCTTTAAGACCCAGTGCCCAAACTGGAACTCTCATGCCGCATGTGAGCCCCCACCTTACCCCATACAGGGGAAGGAAGAAGCGCTCCCATTGGGCTGCTGGGCAGAGGGGTGGGTCATGTGAGAAATATCCTCAGATGCAGTGGAGAGGGGAAGGGGAGCAGGCCCCTCTGGCATGCTCCAGCATGTGTGCCACAGGTTTGTCAACATGGATCTATATCATGTCTTGGAGAAGGGATAAGAAGAAGAGGGAGAGAATTTGAATCACAGAATGTCGGAAAACAAATTTTAAAACTGTTTCTGCATGTAACTGAGGAAAATACAATAAAATATTACTGGGGGCAGAGGAGACAAACTGATTTTTTGCAGTTAGCAAAGGCAAAAGTCAATCACTTCCAAAGTTTTAAGTCTCATTGGGTATCAATAATATGAGAACATCATAGCAAACCTATAAAGTTAGGTAAACTCTTTTTAGAAGTTATTTTTTAAATTCTTTTAGAAAGAATTGTTCATTTCTTTGTTTTCAAAGAAAAAGAGCATCCTAGAGTTTGAAAGGAAAGGAATAGTCCTTAAAGGGAAATCATGTTGATGCATATACTTGCATGGACTTAAATCAGAGAAAGGATGAGGCATAGATTTTGGACATAACTAATGTGAGAATGTGTTTTTCTTGGGAAAGCATATTTATTATATCTTATTACTTATTTATAACAAATCATATGTATTATGTTATTTTATATCATAAATTATGTATGTATTTTAAAAATAAAAATTGTAGTACACACAAAACAAAAACCTAAACTGATATGCTTGACATGGCAGTGACAGCAAAAGCCTGGGACTTATATAAATTTAGTAATCAGCTCTGCAGGATAAATATGTGGATCCATCTCTTAACAGACTCATGAGAACCTATTGTTAAATTTTCAGAAATTGGCAAACTCTACAAATCAGGACTTAATTTATTGTCTTCCTGACTGCTTAGTCTTAAGTAAATGTCAGAGAAACTGTTCATCTTAAAAATATGTGGATTTAATGGTCAGTTGGCTCAGTAGTCCTGAAATGGGAGATAGATCCTGGGTTCAAATATGGCTTCAGACACTTTCTAGCCACGTGACCCAAAGCAAGTCACTTAATCTCTATTGCTTAGCCCTTATTGCTGTTCTTCCTTAAATGGAATCTAATCGAGATGGAAGGTAAAGGTTTTTTTTAAAGCGTATGTCTGGCCTCAGACACTTCCCAGCTGTGTGACTCTGGGCAAGTCACTTGACCCCCATTGCCTAGCCCTTACCACTCTTCTGCCTTGGAACCAACACACAGTATTGATTCCAAGACATAAGGTAAGGGTTTTTTTAAAAAGTGTATGGTTCATATTTTTTCCCTTGAGAGCTTACTTAAATATTTATCTGTACATCCCTGCCAAAAGCACAAGTCAAGCCATATCATTCTCCAGCTGAAGAAGCACCTGTGGCTCCCTATTATCTCTAAGGTAAAACAAACTATTCTACTCAATATTTAAAACTTTTCAAAACATGGCTCTAACTGATCTCTCTAAACTGATTTCATATTATTTTCCCCAACACCCTTTACATTCTAGCTAAACAAGATTAATTGCCATAGGTGAAATTATGTCTCCCATCTCTATTCTTTTGGAAAAGCTGGAACCTTCCTCCTTATTTCAATTTCTTGGAATTGTTGGTTCCCTTCAAAGCTCAATTCAAATGCACCTCCTCCACAAGCTCTATTCTGACTCTCCCTTCTCCCCCAACTGCTAACATTTTCTTTATCCCAAGATTACTTTGTATTTTGTGTTTTTCTATTTTTGTAGTGGTTATTTCCCTCCACCAGAATAAAATCTCTTAAAGACCAGGGATTGATTATCTTTATATCCTCAGTTCCTAGCATAGCATTAAGCACAAAGAAAGAACCAAAATATTTATTAAATCACCTAGGTAGCATAGTAGAAAGAGTGCAGGGCTTGGAGTCAGGAAGACCTGAATTCAAATCTAATCTTAGCCACTGAATAGCTGGTTGACCCTGATCAAGTCACTTAATCTCTGCTTCAGTTTCCTCAACTGTAAAAGGGATCAGAATAGTATCTACTATCCCAGAGTTGCTGTGAGGATCAAATGAGATAACATTTGTAAAGCACTGACCACAGTGCCTGGCACATAGTAGGTGTTTAATCAATGCATGTTCCCTTCCCTTGCTAAACTGGAAAGCCCTGACAAGGTTAGTTCTTTTAATTTACCCCACATTCAGCCATCTTTAAAGATGAAAAAGAAGCCTATAAAATTCAGCTAAGGAGTTTTAGGGAGGTTTTTTAGACCAGCACGATCACCATTTGCTCCCTACACACATATATGCTCTGTGTGTATGAACCCTAGTAACATGAGGCACCCCCAGGTTGATATCAGAGCCTTGGAGTCCCTCCATCACAACATACATGGATATACATCACACTACCCACTCAAGAATCAGACAGTGATATTGTGATGCTTCTTCCTCTCAGGCTTTTCTCACTCTCAACACCCTATTGCTGCATCATTCTTCCTACAGGAAAGCCAATCTCTTTAATGTACCCCTATTCCCCATACACCAGTAATCTTACTACTTCCTGTACCATCCCTCCCATTATCAACTTCTCCATACTTGTACCTTGGTTATATGGCTCCTATCAACTCCATGGCATCACGATCTCTTTCATTCCTCTCTCCAAGGGCCACAGACACAACTCACTGGAACTAATTGTCCAGTGGAGATAGGCTACAAACATTTAAAGAATGTGGCCACTTTGAGGGATTCCTTATCCCCATTAATTGTTACTTAGTTGTGGTACCTATCATGTGCTACTCCTCCCTTCCACTGTGCTCTCCACAAACACCATTCTATAATACATTAACTTTGCTCACGTTTCTTACATTTTCTTGAATTCATGAAAGTCTGAATTCGGAAGGAAGATACCATATTCCTCAGGACATCCACCACAAGCTGCACGTTCTCACATGACTCACAATTTATTGGTCTTCTTCTTCTGCCAGAACCCAGCACCTCGCCTGTGAAGGAAGTTCCATCTGTCTCTGCTTCAAGTTTCTATTTAGATCCTTGTGGTGGATAACCATTCAACCCACCCCTATCCCCACCAGCTGATTCTCCTTTTATCAAGGACTTAAGTACCTGGTTCACTATCTTCCTTTCTGCCCCAACCTTGTTCTCATTCTTGAAGATTTCAAAAGGTATGTTGACATTCCCTTCAACATCACTGAGCTGATCTTTCTCTGATCACTAAATGTGTCTCCATCCACACTTAAAGCTCAGTCCTGTGTCATAGGAAACTTTGGAAAGCCTCCAAGTATAAACCTCTGAGGGACTCAAAAGACTTTGGGGAATGGGATAGGCAGAAGCATCTACAGGAAGGCATAGCTTGGGATGTCACCACCCTTCCTGAACATTTACGTGCCCCCATTCTCCTGGGGAGTTGTAGCTCAGTAGTTAAGAGCACTGGACCTAGAGTCAGGGAGACTTAAATTCAAAACCAGACACAGACACTTCCTAACTGTCTGACCCTGGACAAATCACTCAACCTCTCTTTACCTAGGAGGCAACTAAGTGGCTCAGTGAGTAGAGTAGGGTCTAGAGTCCAGAAGATCTGAATTAAAATCCAGATTTAGACACTTCCTATCTGTGTGACCCTAGGCAAGTCACTTAACCTCTAATGGTCTAGCAAAAGGATCCACTGGATCCACTGTAAAGAAAAAGACAAATCACTCCAATATCCTTGCCAAGAAAACCCCAGGGATAGCAATGGGCCACAGAACCACAAAGGATCAAATACAACTGAACAGTGGCAGCATTCTCCTGAACTATGGTGAAATAGATCAGTTAGGATCAGTGAATTTAGCTGACTACTTGTCAACCACAAGTATGTCTTTAAGAATCCTCTCTGAATTTCTCCATAAGTGTTCCTACATAAGAGGTCAAGTCCTTCTATATTTAAGATCATGGGATATGCACCTGGAGCCAGTTCTCCTTGAAACAAAGTTTTGCATTACAGTGCTATCCATCAAGTCTCCAAATTACTGCTTCATTATTTTAAATTTGGATGAATTCTTAAAATGGTCAGAAATATTAAAATATGAATACTAAAATTCATTCACAAGCCAAACACAAATGGTCTTTTGATTGCTTTTCATATTATCCACAGGACTATTTAATTTCATTATCATGAATAATTGAGAGCCTCTTCTATTTGCTAATGACACATTTTCAAAGTCCCAAAAGACTAATTCCAAATCATTTTAAAAGATTCATTTTAATAACATCAATAATAATTAGTCATTTATATAACTTCAATAATTCTTGGTTCATTTCTGTGGTGAGTATCACATAATAAATCTGGTAAGGATGTACTTGTCTTTAGAATTATTTAAAATATATATGTTCTATGTTCTTGAAGGAAGATTTCAGGAGAATGGTATATAACTTACAAAGAAAAACTTAAATTCTGATATTTTAGGATTATCCTAAAAGCCAATTAGAGTTGGAAAAAGATTACATATATATTATGAAATCTATGTATAATGCAATGGGAATACATTATGATGCATTTACAATAAAAAAACTAAGTCCTTTAATTTGTTGAACTTTTTGGCATTATAACATTTGATAGAAAAAAATATTGCTACAATTACATATACTCCATAGTTCATATTGTCCAAATGTCTCCAAATAAATAAACATAGTATTCTTCTAAGGAAGTGTACCTAAAAGTATCCATTTTAACTTCCTTTGAAATCAACTAAGTTTATGATGGAAATTTCAGGACAACCTCAAGGAATGAGATAAGGACCCAGCCTCTGGAGTATTTGCAACTTAGCCATCCACACAAAATTAACCTACGTGCTCTATAACTTGTCATATATGCTGCCTGTAACTGGCCCTTATGGGTCATAGAATTAAATTCTTTTTAAATGAGTGGGTCAGAGATATAAGATAGGAGCTAAGATGTTAAGAGTAAGGGATGCTCAGCTCTCCAAAACCCTCAAAATACACAAAAATAGAAAATAAAGCCCCTCAAAACAAAAGAAAGTCAGAAGGGCATGTCTCATTAGGGTTGACGGGGGAGAGTAGTCCAACTGGTGCAACCCTACTTGCTGCCAAGTGGCCTGAGGCAACAAAACAGCAGACAAGGAACAGCCCAGAGACCAGCCCTACAGAAAGCTGGGAGAAGCCCTACACTCAACCTGAGGCAACAAAACTGGTAGGGTGGGAGAGTGGGGGATGAGGCAGACAAGTGATGGCTATCCCAATCATCCTGAGAGATAGCAATCAGGAGCCTCACTACATGCTTCCAAACAGCTTGAGGCAACAAGATGGCAGAGTGGAAGAGCAGCCCAACACAGGAGACAATAGGGAAACTAAAAACAGGGAGAGCAGAATCTAGGTAGAAAAAAATGCTACAAGTCTCCCCACTGGAAGCCAACTGCTCCATCCCCTAGAAGTGTACACTGAAGGATCCAAAGAGAGCTAGTCCTACCCCAAACAACAGAGAAGGCTCCATTGCAAATTGAAGCAGAAGAGAACCTCAACAAAATAGATAGGCAAGATAAAAAGAGGGGGAAAAATAACTACAAAAATAAGTGGAAGACCAAAAACAACCCTAACCTTAGACAGTTACTTTAGTGACAGGGAAGATCAAAATATAAACTAAAAAGAGGACAACAATAGCAAAAAAAGAAACATCTAAAGCCTCAAAGGAAATTGAGAAAGGATGCCAGGCCCCAAAAGACCTATTGGAAAAACATAAAAAGAAGTTTTAAAATCAGATAATAAAATAAATGATAAAGATTCAACAATTTGGAAATTAAACTAGGCCAAATGGAAAGGGAGGCAAAAAAAAAAACACTGAAGAAAACAAATCTCTAAGAACTATAATGGGCCAAATGGAAAAGGAAACATAAAATGTCAAGGAATAAAATAACTCCCTAAAAATTATAATTGAGCAAATTGAAGCTAATGATTCCATAAGGCATCAGGAAAATAAGAGAAAATTAAAACAATGAAAAAAAAAAGAAGAAAATCTGAAATACCTTACCGGAAAAACAACTGATCTAGAAGATAAATCAAGGAGAGACAGTCTAAGAATCGTAGCAATAACTGAAAGCTATGATAAAAAAAAAAAGCCTGGACCCCATATTACAAGAAATCATCAGGGGAAAATGTCCTGATATCCTCAAGCAAGAAGGGAAATTAGAAATTGAAAGAATCCACCAGTCAACTTCTGAAAGAGACCCTAATACCAAACATCCCACGACCATTATAGAAAAACTCAAAAACTCCCAGACCAAGAAAATGGGAATAATTCAAATATCATGGAGCCATAAACAGAATTACACAAAACCTGGCAACTTCTACACTAAAGGATCAGAGGGGATGAAATGTGATATTCTAGAAGACAAAGAATCAAGGTCAATGACCAAGAATCATATACAGAGAGAAAATGAACATAACCTTCCTGAGGAAAAATGTGGCATTTAATGAAAAAAAGGCTTTTAGACATTTCTGACAAAAAAAAAGAGCTAAACAGAAAATTCAGTGACCAAATTTGACACTCAAGAGAAGCATAAAAAGGTAAATAGAAAAGAGAAAACTTAAGGGTTTCAATCAGGTTGAATTGAGTACATTTATACCTTAGAAAGTGATCATTAAGATACTTAACATATATATGATACTTGAGTCACATAAGGTACTTAAAGTATTCAAGATAAATAAAGAACCTGGGATACTTAAGAACTTTATCACTATTTGGATTGTAAGGAGTATTCATAGAAAGAAGGAAGGGAGTAAGCAGAATAGGATGGGTTGATAACAACAACAAAAATCAAAGAATAGGAAAGAGGAACACAGCAGAAGAAGAGAAAAGGAAAGAAAAGAAAAGAAAAGAAAAGGATATAAATTATCTTACATAAAGAGACACCTAAGAGTTAATACAATGTAGGAAAATATGGGGATATGGTGGGCAATGTTTGAACTTTACTCTTATCAGAATTAGTTCACATTGGGAATGATACCTACACTCAGCCAGCTATAGAAATCCACCTTACACTATAGTGAAATAGAAGGAATTGGGTTATAAGAGAAAGGGGAGAAGGCCAAAAAGGAGGGTGGATTGCGAAAGATAGTGGTCAGAATCAAAACATTTGTGAACAGGGAAAGGCTGAAAGGAATTAGAGGAAAGGGGAAATGAGGAAAATAAGATAGAGGGAAACACGCACTTAGTAATCAGAAATGTGAATTTAAATGGGATAAATTTACCCATAAAATAGAAAAGGATAGCTGAATGGATTAAAAATCAAAACCATGCAATATGAAGTTCACTAGAAACACATTTAAAACAGGGAGAAACACATAGAGTAAAAGTAAAAGGCTCAGACAGAATCTATTATAATTCACCCAAAGTTAAAAAAAAAAGCAGGAGTAGCAATCACAAGCTCAAACAGAGCAAAAGTAAAAATTTGTCTAATGAAAAAAGATAAAGAAATTACATCATGATAAAAGGTACCATCAACAATGAAACAATATCAATACCAAAGTATCTTGTGGTAGAGCCATGAAGAGAGAGAGGTTTTGAGAGATTATGTTATCAACGTTACACTGACTGTTTTACAATTGCCATTTCAATATGAACTGGTTCTCTGGCAAGTCCTGGCACAAATGTATGTACTCTTTATGGCTGTGTTGCAGACTCTAATTCAAGTGAAGAAAGTATTCAGATTTGTGGTTCCCCTTAAGGCAGAGAAGATTATGGCCATTGATACTAATCTAGAAGGCATGATTAAATCTGTATTTGAACAACTGATTAAGGAAAAAGGACTAGATCTAGTTATGGGCAAGGACAATGAGCAAACTCATTTTGTACCTCAGGAAACTAGAGGTGGCATTGAAAATGAGAACCAGGCTGCTAGTGACCCTGGGAAAATATGCCCACTAAAGGAAGTCACTAAGCTAACTGCTAATGCTGGTGTGAGAAACTCAAAAGCCCATAGACAATTTTCCACTCAGGAATTTGAGTCCAATAAGCGCCTTTTCCCAAAATTTGTGGACAATCCTTTTAAATCACAAAAGGAGTTTAAACATGCATTCAGGATCTTTGATCTGGATTTCGAAGATGTCAAGTTCCTATTGTCAGAACTGTTCAGCCCCCATGAACAAAAACAATTTTTGGAGAAAACTAGATCTGACCACAATTTGACTAGCTGGCCAACTGTAGAACAAAGAGGGGATATGGACTTTGCCAATCCAACTAGCATGTCCTACCTGAAAAGGTGTAGGGAAGATTTGCTGCAGGCCATTAAGCAATGCTGTTCCAAGCCAAATGCATGAGCTAAGTTTGACAAGATCAGGCAGGATAAAGGGGAACATCCTGCCACATACATAGACCGTCTGTCAGAGATGGCAGACTCCATCTTAGGTCTAGAAGCCAAAACTGAAGAGTTGGCTGGCCATGTGCATAGGCAATTTCTAAGAGGATGCACACCAAATTTGAGAACATTTTTTCAAAAACTATTTCCCTAAGTATGACTCAGTTTCCCTGATTTAATTGAGAGACACAGTGAGTTACCTATTTGAAAACAATTCAGATCAAACCAAGCAAGTTCAAGACCTGAAAGATAAGTTAGAGATGACTGAGAATGATTTGAAACAAAAGGCAATTGAAGAAATTAAAAATCTGAAAATGGTTAGGACATAAAAAAAACCTAATTCCCAAAAGATACCAAGTTACAAGGCAAGACCAGTGCAGAAAGAGACTAGGGAATGTTTCTTTTGTCACAGGAAAGGTCAAATTGATTAGAAACTGCTTTTTGAAGAAGAAACATGAGAGTAATAACAATGACAAACATAATGCATAAACTAGGTACAAGAAGTCCTCTTATTGTTCACACTGCAAGTTAAAGTCCTCACAGCAAGCTCTGGACTTGAATGAAATGCAACTGGTTATAAAAACTAGAGCAAAACCCAAGTATTCTGATATGGTTAGAAGAGAGTTATGAAGCCAGGCCCATAAGTTGTTAAGTGTGACACTTGGAGATAAAAGAAATTGTGAGAAAGAGGCTGCAGTTAAAAACAGTAGAAAAAACTTGGGAAATAGTATAAAATTGGTGCAATAAAGTGACTCTGTGAATGATAACCATTGCAATAAAGCAAGAGAAAGGCTGAGACAGATTAAAGAAAATGAGGCAGAAATTAATGAAATAACATCTCAAATAGTAAATGAGATGAAAGACTTTGAGATGAGTTGCACAGTAACTAAACAGGAAAAGTCTATAAAGGAAATCAAATCTTTCTTTGAGAACTTTTTCCAGTGTAGAGTGGATAATGGGATTGAATTATACAAAAGCTTACCCCTAGGCATGAATAAAATCACATGTAATCCATACTTGCATGCATAAAGAAAGATTGATAAATTCTGGCATTCACGAAGGTTTCAACTTACTTCCATAAAAATGTACTTTTCACTCTTACTTGCACATACGCGTTAAGATTTTACTTGCACACATTTGTTCACGGTTTGTTCGTGTGTTCTGGGTTCCTGATTATTGCTGTGGATCCTGATTTGAAGAACACAAGTCTTCAATCAAGTGACAATAGACAGAAGAGTAATGTGCTGACCAGAGAGGAAAAAAGAGTCTCTACAAACAACATGAATGGACTTGGAAGGACTTTGGAACTTTGAAATCTTGTAATTTTTGACCATGAGGATATGTAAGGATGCATCGTACATGTGAACATCACATATATATGCATGCGCATCCTACATAGCAAAGTAAGATATTTCATGGATTGGGTAAGTATACACCATGTATAGTTGCATAACAAAGAGACACACTGATGAAAATTTTCTGTGGGATATTCAAACAGTTAAAGATATTTCTTTTTTCCATGAATTTGCACAGAAATTTAGAATGATGTACATATGTAAATCTGTACTAAGTATATCCTATGGACACATGTACTTACTAATTAACTAACATGCTAACTATATTGGAGTAATTTACTAATATATTCTAACTACTAACAATAGTGATAGCCTCGTGAATTTGTTTAAGGCTTAAGAAAGTAGAGACATAGATGTTCCGAAGTATAGGAGTTAGATTGCATTATAATTGTTGGTTAGCATTTGTTAGTGTTAGGAGATTTTCTTAGTGACTTATAGACATTAGGATAAGCCATTTGCATGTTCAATATTTTATTGACATTGTTGAGATGATTTGAACGTTGGTACTTGAGTTGTTGTGATATGAAACTATGCTCATGTAAATCCCTTACCTAAATCATTTTCCTATCCCACTCTTAGCTTAGCATTTAGGTGGTTAGAATAGCTAAGATGAGTTAGGATTTTGTTATGGGGGGGGGGGGAGAGTAAGGGTATCTTTATAACAGAGCAGAGTTAAGATAGATAGAGAAAATTATTATTAAGATAAGTATCATTGAAAAATGCAAGTTGCATTTCTTTAGAATAAAAGGGGGGATTGTGGTAGAGTCATGAAGAGAGAGACGTTTTGCAGGACAAGCCAAGTTGCAAGAACCTAGGCTGGGGAACTATCTGCAAAATCAAGGAGAAGGTTCCAAAAGGAATGTTCCCAAGAGAGGCAGTTGAAGCTGGCTGAAGGACCGTTGGGGGGTGTGCTTGGCTTTGGGCTCTGACCAAAGGAGAAACTGATTCTGTCTCTCTCTCTGGCAGTTGAAGCTGATCAGAGGAGAAACTGGGACTTATGATCCTGTATCTCTCTCTGCGGTGGACTGACCAGGAGACTTTGGCTCTCTGGGATTTTACTGACCAAGAGTTGGAGGAAAGCCAGACTGGAGGAGAGACTTTCTTGATGGTTGGCTGAAGGAGAGAAGCCCTGAACTGATATTATTAGTTTCTATCCCAGGCTGAAGGACCCTTGGGGGGGGGGGAGGAACTTCTGAAATTAGGCTGAGAGACCTTGGTGGCTTTGTGAATAAGAAAGAAGATTTTAAACAGTTGTCCTCCATCTCTCTAACTGTCCCTCTGTCACAGTTGTTACTGGACTAATTTCTCAAACCCTCAAATTCTTATTATAGATTAGGGAAACCCTCATTCCTCTTACCTCAGTTTCCCATCCTGTTGTTTCCCAATAAGCCCCTTACCTGAGAAAGAAAACAAGAGTACTTTATAGTCTACTCAGGGGGGAGGGAGGAAGCCAAAAGGCTTCAAGAAATGGGTGGTTAAGGGAGGGAATGAGGGAGGAAGAGGTTAGGAAATAGATTGATCCACTAGTCATCAAATAGGGATCATTAGGCAAACCCCAGTGCATTCCCCTATGGCAATATCTCTCAGTGTCTCTCAAAGTACTTCTATCTCCATTGTAATTAGGTACCCTCAGGTGTGTCCCCATACTAGCAGCTCTCTAGTCTCAAGCCAGAGTACATCAGTCACTGCAACAAGAAACAGTATCACACATATTATCTATCTATTACAATATACACTAAATGGCATAGTATCCAAATTCCTAAAGGAGAATTTATATGACTTATAAGAGAAAATAGACAGTAAAACATTACTAATGGGAGACTTCAAACCTTCCCCTCTCAGAAGTAGATAAATCCAACCAAAAGGAAATAAACTTTAGAAAAGTTATCAATGATAGATCTCAGTTGGGGTGGCGAGTGGGGGAGGGAACCAAATGGGAATAGAAAAGAATATATCTTTTTTTCAACAATACGAGACACCTCTGCAAAAACTGACCATATAATAGGGGACAAAAATCACATAAACAAATGTAGAAAAGCAGAAACACTAACTACATCCTTTTCAGACCATAATGCAATAAAAATTACATTCACCAAAAGGCAGCAAAAAGAAAGACTAAAAATCGTCAACTAAATAATCATATCCTAAGGAAGGTTGAAGAACATATTATAGAAATGATAATTTCATGAAAAAAAACAAGGAGTAGACAACATACCAAAATTTATGGGATGAAGCCAAAGCTGTACTTAGGAAGAAATTTATATCTCTAAATCCTTACATCAATAAAGTAGGGAAAGAGCAGGTCGATGAATTGGGCATGCAACTTAAAAAAACTAGAAAAAGAACAAATTAAGAATCCCCAATTAAACACCAAAATGGAAATCTTGAAAGTCAAAGGATAGATAAATAAAATTAAAAATAAGGAGACCTTTGAAGTAATAAATAAGAAACTCTAGTTTTGTGAAAAATAAATAAATAAAATTAGATAGATCATTGATTACTTTTAGTTAAAAAAAGAATCAGGGGCAGCTAAATGACTCAGTGAATTGGGAGCTAGGCCTAGAGTCAGGAAGAGTTTCCAGGTCCAAATCTGACCTCAGACATGTTCTAGCTGTGTGACCCTGAACAAGTCACTTAACATCCATTGAATAGTTCTTACTGCTCTTCTGCCTTGGAACCAATGCACAGTATCAATTCTAAGATTGAAGGAGAGAGTTTTTTAAAAAGAAGAGAAAGAACAAAGCCAAATTATCAGTATCAAAAAAAGTGAAATCACAACTAATGATGAGATTAAAACAATTATTGAGAATTAATTTGTTCAACTATATGTCAATAAATCTGACAATCTAAGGGAAACAGATGAATATTTACAAAAATATAAACTCCCTAGATTAACAAAAGTGGAAATAGAATACTTAAACAATTCAATCACAGAAAAAGAAATTGAACAAATCATCAAAGAACTCCCTAAGAAAAAGGCCCCAGGGTTTCGGTTTTAAAAGATTACTTTATTATAGATATGAATAATATGGAAAAAGTTTTGCATAATAATATATAACCCAGTGGAATTGCTTGTCAGCTCTAGGAAGGAGGAAGGAAGAAGGGAAGGAAAGAACATAAATCATATAACCATGGAAAAATATTCTAAAATATTCTAAAAATTAATTAAAAAAAATTTTTAAAGGCCCCAAGGCCAAATGGATTCACAAGTGAATTCTACCATTCAAAAAACAGTTAACACTAATACTAATACCAATACTAATATTAATAAACTATTTGGAAAAATAAAAGAAAGAATTCCTCCAAATTCTTTTTATGATACAAATATGATTTTAAGACTAAAACAGAGAAAGAAAACTATGGACCAATTTCCCTAATGAATATTGATGTATTAAATAAAATACTAGCAAAGAGATTCCAGCATTATATCACAAGGATCATACACCATGACCTAGGTGAGCTTTATATTAGGAATTCAGTGGCGGTTCAATATTAGGGAAACTATCAGCAAAATTGACCACATCAATGACAAAACCAACAAAAAACATATGATTACCTCAATAGATGCAGAAAAAGCCTTTGACAAAATACAATTCCTTATAAAAACATTAGAGAATGTTGGAATGAAAGGGTCATTCCTAAAAATAATAAACAGTACATATTTTAAACCATCAGCAAGCATCATCTGCAATGGGGATAAACTAGAATCTTTCCCAATAAAATCAGGAGTGAAGCAAGGATGCCTATTATCATCACTACTATTTAATATTATGCTAGAAATACCAGCTATAGCAATAAGAACAGAAAAAGAAGTTGAAGGAATTCAAATAAGCAATGAGGAAACAAAACTATCAGTCTTGATATCAGATGATATACACAAAGAACCCCAGAGAATCAACAACAACAACAAGAAAAACAACTAACAGAAACAATAACTTTAGCAAAGTTGCAGGATGCAAAATAAACCCACATAAATTATCAGCATTTCTATTTACCATCAACAAAGTTCAATAGCAAGAGAGAGAAAAGGAAATTCCACTTTAAATAACTATAGACAATAAAATACCTAGGAGTATACTTAACAATACAAATGCAGCTACTTTATGAATACAATTACAAAACACTTTTCACACCAATAAAGTCAAACCTAAACAACTGGAAAAATATTAATTGTTCATGGATATGCTGATGCAATATAATAAAAATGACAATTCTAGCTAAATTAATTTACCTACTCAGTGCCATATCAATTAAACTACCCAAAAATTATTTCCTAGAACCAGAAAAAAATAATAACAAAATCCATCTGGAAGAACAAAATGTCAAGAATATCAAAGGAATTAATGGGAGGGGGGAAAAAAAGCATGAAGGATGGAGGCCTACTCATGCTAGTTCTCAAACTGTAAAGCAGTAATTATCAAAGCAATCTGGTACTGGCTAAGAATTAGAGTGATGGATCAATAGAATAGGTTAAGAAATCAACATACAATCGTTAATGACAATAGTAACCTAGTGTTCAACAAACACAAAGATCCAAGCTTTTGGAGAAAGAACTCACTTTTTGACAAAAATTGCTGGGAAAACTAGAAAACAACATGGCAGAAACTAGGCATAGACCAACATCTCCACCATACACCAAGATAAAGACAAAATGGAGACTTGCTCTAGAAAGAAAGTGGAATACCATAAACAAATAAGGGGAACATGGACATGTTTTCCTGTTAGACTTATGAATTAGGGGGATTTTTATGACTAAATAAGACATAGAGAACATTTTGAAAAATGAAATGGATAATTTTGATTACATTAAATTTAAAAGGTCCTGTACAAACAAAACCAATGCAACTAAAACTAGAAGGGAAGCAACAAATTGGGGGAGGGAGGATTTTATAGTACATATCTTTGGCAAAGGCCTCCTTTCTCAAATATATAGAGAACAAAACCAAATTTATAACACTACAAAGCATTCCCCAATTGATAAATGGCCAAAAGAACAGGCAGTTCTCAGATGAAGACATTTAAATGTCTAGAGTCATATGAGGAAATGCTCCAAATGACTACTGATTTGAGAAATACAAATTAAAATAACTATGAGATAACACCTCATATGTCTCAGAGTGGCTAACATGACCAAAAAGGGAAATGATAAATGTTGATAGGGATATGAAAAATTGGGACATTCTGAAAAGCAATATCAAACCATGCTCAAAGGGCTATAAAACTCTGCACACATCCTTTGATCCAGAAATACCACTACTGACTCTGTATCCCAAAGAGATCAGAAATAAGAGAAAGGGATCTTGTACTTGTACAAATATATTTTTAAAAGCTTTTTTTTATAGTGGAAAAGAATTAGAAACTGAGGAGATACCCATCAATTGGGAAATGACTGAACAAGCTGTGGTATATTGTTGTAATGGGAAACTATTGAACCATAAGAAATGATGAACAAGATGATTTCAGAAAAACCTAAGAAAGATTTCTATTAACTGATACAAAGTAAAGTGAGCAAAACCAGGAGAACAGTGTTTACAGTAACAGAAATATTGTACAATGATTCAACTGTGAAAGATAACCCCAAGGAACTCATGATTAAAAAAAAAATTTTTAATAAAATGCTATCTATAGCCAAAGAAGGAACTGTTGAAATCTGATTGTAGATCAAAGCACGCCATCTTTCACTTTATTTCCTTCCCGAGTTTTTTTTTTATTATAGATGTGATATGTATCTTTTTTAATGACATGGGGAATGTGAAAATATGCATTACATGAAAGTACTTACATAACTTTTATCACTATTTGCCAGCTTGAGGAGAAGGAGAGAGAATGAGGGAGGGAGCGAATCTAAATCATGAAATGTTAGAAAACAATTGTTAAAAATTGTTTTTTTGTGAGAGTTAAATTGTGTTAAATTGTGTTAAAAATCTACATATAATTGAGAAAAATTAAATTCAATTTTAAAAAGCAAAATAAAATAAAATTAGTGAGATAATAATAGGTACATATATACATACACATATATATATATATGTACACATGTGGTCACAGGAAAGATGACCAAAAGTGGGAGAAAAAGCAGCTCCATCGCCATCAGAATCATCCCACATTAGGGCTGGAAGTCATTTAACCCAACTCTTTCATTTTACAGAGAGGAAACAAAAACCTAAAGTCACATAGCCTCTAAGTAACCTACTTGACAAGGTTTTCTGACCAGGTGACTGGTCTACCCCATGATGTTTGATGATGTTTCTTCATCTATATGAGGAATGAGAAAGTTGGCTTTGCCTTAGCAACGGTCAGTTGTAAAATGCTGGATCTATAGTCAGACTGACTATGTAAATGCAAGTTGTTATAATTCCAGTTCCAACAATCTGCCATTCTACAATAATTGTTGATGCCCAGTCCTTTTGCTGCTGTTACTTAGATATAATTCTAAGTTAAGACACAATTTGCCTCAAGACACGATGAGACAGTGAAACTTTAGAAGATGCCTCTTTTTCTGGCAGAACAAGCAAAGGGCAGGGACCCAGGAAGTGGCTAGCATTACCTTTGCCTGGGATACTCACCCAGTCTGGGAGCTCTCATTATGCTATCAGGAATTATTCAGATATCCTTGAGGCTGGTTATCTTCAAGGACAAGCCTGGGTCTTGGCAAAATCATATAGTATACAAAGAGTCCTTGGTGCCCCACCATTTGTCTTTCTCTAACAAATGACCTCCCTGAACACTTCCTGACTGTTAGAATGTCTGGTGCTCCTCTCTTGTATTTTTCCCCAATCCCCAGCCCCAACCAGGCAGAACTGCTTAGGAAGCAGAAACCCAGATGTGAGCACAGCTATAACCAAAATTCAAATAAAGTAAGCCACTCACCCACAAGGTGACCTTACAGGTCTTATCCTCACTGCTCTGTAGTAGTGGAGCTGGTGGTGTGGGGTTCAGGGAGGGGACACTAGAAAGCAAGCCACAAACCCCACAGAGAGGAGCAGGGATCTAGAGTTGGAAGAAGTCTCAGAAGTCATCTAGTTTAATTCCTTCATTTTACAGATGAAGATAATAGGACCCCATGTGGTTAAGTGACTCTCCCAAGGTCATACAGATAGTTCCAGTCTAGATTTGAATTCAGGTTCCCCAGGCTCCAAGTTTAGAGGAAAAATTTAGCACTCTTTCCACTAAACCACAGTAACACCCCTCCCCTCAAAAAAAAAACAAACAATCATGCCATGGGGTAGGCTGTCAGCCTCCATTCTCATCAGCTTGAAACACATATCATATATACTCATTTTCTCATCTACCTGTTTTTGTTCTATATTCCAGTAGTCGTAGCTCTAAGCCAGCCTCTAACTTTTCCCACTCCCCTGACCACATAGACAAGCATTCTGCCAACTTCCTGACTTCCCTAAATAATTCACAAAGAATCACAAATAAGAAAATATTTATAGCAGCTTTTTTGTTATGGCAAGGAACTGGGAACTAAAGGGGCACAGAAACTCACAAGTATAATCCTCTTTTTCTGCTCTACTATGTATAGGGAAATGCTAGTTTATTTGGTGTTCATTGGTTTATCAAGTTCAGAATGGGGCAGCAAGGTAGAGCAGAGGATAAAATATAGGGCCTGAAGTTAGGGAGACTCATCTTCCGGAGTTTGAATCCTACTAGCTATGAACAAGTCACATAACCCTGTTTGCTTCAGTTTTCCCAGCTATAAAATGGGTTGGAGAAGGAAATGGCAAACTGCTCCAATATCTTGACCAAGAAAACCCCAAAAGGGGTCATGAAGAGTAGAACATGATGGGAAACAACTAAACACTAGCAGTTATAAGATTAAAAGAAAAAAACAAGGTGATGAACCCCAGGTTTAAGAACCCTTCAGTGGCACTTAAAATGATATTCTAAGAGGCAGCAGTGGTGATCTCATCCGATCACCTGAAAATGTGTAAGGCTCTCTGCTAATGACAACCTGGCACTTACTGCTGCCTAGAAAGGTGACGGGGTTCTCCTGCTCCCCTTGAAAAAAAGAAAGGGAGATAATCACTGGCTCCTGCAGAGCAGTCAATATGGGGAGGGCAGCGAGCATCACCGACACCTTGTCATCTTGCGAAGTCATGAGTGTAGTTTTGAGCATCCATAGCTGCTAAAACTATTCCTTCAGGCTCTACATATACCCAGCTAAATCTGTACAAGGGGACTGGGAGATGGAGACACCTCTCTCATACCAATAAAACAGCTATTAAGAAAGAAGGCACTGCCCAGCCTCTATGGGGGGCTTAAATAGGGCGGGGGGATCAGGCCTTTGCTCCAAGGTGCTAGACACCTCCCCGGACAGGTAAGTTTCCTCCCTGTGCTCTGCCTTAGACCCTTGTTTCTTTGTCTAGCTTCAGGCCATCACCCCAAGGTGACATTCTTCTCTCTTGTTTCCTAACTTGTCTTCCCTCAGTGGCAAGGCTCACATTTTCTGATGGTAAGGCCACCTGTCTCCTGGATCAACAATACCTTTGATCAAACAGATCTCTGTACCACCGCCAGAACCCCTCTCCCCTGCCAGAGGAAATAAATCTGGAAGTGAGCTATTAAGATTAACTGTACTAGACCAAACTGATGGAGTTCAGATAAACTGTACTACCCTGACATGTACTATACTAGGATTGTCCTTATGTCCCTGAACTGGTACATGCTGAGGTTGGAAAGGTGGCTTACTAGAAATCAAGCCACAAGCCTTGCACATACTTTTTACATGTCTACCTCCAAGCATAAAACTGGATATAATGAATAAAGGTAATGAATAATAAAAATAGATATTATTAGGTAATTAGGTAATAATATATAAAATTTTATTTATATTACATCATTTATAAAATATATTATAAATATAAATATATAAAATAAAATCTATAAAGATAATGAATAAAGCTAAGAAAGTGAATGAGCATTTTTCATTTGATGACCTCTTAAAATATTTTATTTTTCCCAATTATACATAAAAACAATTTTGAACATTTGGAGTTCCAAATTCCTTCCCTCCCTCCCCTCCCCTTCCATGAGATGACAAATAATTTGATATAGGTTATACATGTGCTGTCATGTAAAATGTATTCCATTATTAATAATGTTGAAAAAGAAAATACAGATTAAAACAAATAAAAAAGAAAAATAAAATTTAAAAAGCTGTGCTTTGGTGTGCATTCAGATTCCATCAGCTTTTTCTCTGGAGGTAGAATGCATTTTTTATTTTAAGTCCGAGATTATCTTGAATCATTGTAAAGTTGAGAATAGTTAATTCGCTTAACAGTTGATCATTTTTAAAAATCCTTACCTTCTGTCTTAGAATCAACACCATCAGTTCCAAGGTAGAAAATCAGTAAGAGCTAGGTAATTGGGGTAAAATTGTCCAGGGTCACAAAGCTAGGAAGTATCTAAAGCTAGATTTGAACCTAGGACCTCCTGACTCCAGGCCTGGCTCTCTAGCCACTGAGACACCTAGCTGCCCCCACAACTAATCACTGTGCAATATTGCTGTTACTATGGAAAATGTTGTCCTGGTTCTGCATATTTCACTTTGCATCAATTCATAAAGTCTTTCCAGGTTTTTCTGAGAGTATCCTGCTTGTCAGTTTTTGTAGCATAATAGTATTTCATCACAATCATATACCACAACTTTCTCAGTCATTGCCCAACTGATGGGAATCCCTTCCATTTCTAATCATCACCACAAAGAGTTATTATACATATTTTGTACATGCAGGTCATTTCTCTTTTTTGTTTTTTGCCTGAATAAGCATTTATTATGTACTAAGCCTTAGTTAAGTTGGGATATATAACAGAAGAAGCAAGACTGTCCCTGCTTTCAAGGAGTTCATATTCTAATTGGGGGAGACAATATAATGAAAGTATGCCAGTTTGGGGGGCTCACAGTTTCACATTTTCCTTGTCACAATGAAATGCACACCCCCAAAACACATGCCCAAGTACCAGTGCCTCTCCTTCCATGTTCTAATACTCATAGTGGCTATGCTGCCTTTCAGCCATCCCTTGACACCTACATAACACTGTGCCTATTTCCTGATAGTCCTAAACATTGCACCCCACCCCCCATCCTCAATCACAACCAGAAAAGGAGGAAGGGAGGGAAGGAGTCTTCCCTTCAAGTGC
The DNA here is from genome assembly GCF_027887165.1 of Monodelphis domestica. NCBI lineage: Eukaryota > Metazoa > Chordata > Mammalia > Didelphimorphia > Didelphidae > Monodelphis > Monodelphis domestica. The sequence continues at coordinate 214,469,803 of NC_077229.1, read as the reverse complement.
CAGGACCTACACCTCAGTCCCACCTCCCACCTTACAAAGCTGGATACTCGCTGCCCAAGGTTCTCCACTACAACAAGGAACATGGCATGGGAGAACAGCATTTCATGCTGTTATTTGCTGACTTCCTCCAAACCCTTACTTCCCCTTGATCAAAACATAATTGTCCCATGTCTCATTTCCTTGTAGCTAGCCCTGGATGGTACTGTTAATCATATCTTGGTATTAGCCAGCTACCTTATTCCCCTTCCCAGGTAATATAATAACTTCAGTCCATTGGAGGGGAAAGCCAAACAAACAGATCTTCCAGAAAGTCCCCAAAAAGTGTCTAATTGTGGATATTTTGAGAACTATAATCCTTTTTCTTCTTTAGTTGAGATCGAGGGAAGATTATGCCTCTGGGTGGGGAAGGAGGTCTTGAGATTTAATTTCTATTCACAGGTTTACATGTGGCTATGAATATAGGATTCTATTCTTTGACTCTTTTCTTGCTCTTAGGTGAAGGAGTATCAGACTGGGCTGAGACTTTGTGAGCTTCAAAAGACCACAGATTTAGAATCTATAACAGATTTTGCTGGAAGTTTAGACCAGTGAGGAGGGAAACCTCAAGAAACCTGCTTGATCAAGCACAGAAGAAGATCAAAGGAAGCCAAGAGTGAACAACATTGATCCATCTATTAGTTATGCCACATCCACAAGTGAACTAAATGGGAAGAATGCTATCTAGAAACTGCTTTAAGATTGAGCCCACTCTCCCCAGAGAGAGTGTGCCCACAGGTGTTGGGGGAAATGATTTGTGCTTCTGTTCTTGCTATGGTTCCCCAGTAGGTATCCCTTTATAAATACTTCTAAAAGGTGGAATTGGGGGAATCTATAACAGATCAATGGGGGAAATACTTTGGAGTCTTGAAGTCACTGAAGACCATTTCAATCCCCCATATGTATACCTCCATCTATTTTGCCTACAGTAGTGTCTGTCCCTATTCAAGAAGCACACTTTCTCACTTTCTACAGTTGATAAAACATTATCTAAAGACAGGGGTTCTGACTCATAAAATTATAGGTTTGAAGCTGATAGGCACCTTAAAGATCATTTATTTAATTCTACCCCAAAAGGAAAAAACCAGAAGTCCTCTATGAGTGATTTACCTAAAATCACACAGGGAATAAGTTGATATAAGCATGGTGCCAACTCAAATCCTCTGATTCTAAACAAGCATCTTTTCCAGATACCAAGCTGCTACTTCCTTCACCCACCAGCAAAAATAATCAGAAACTGCTAATGTTGAGCTATTTCAAGGGTGCTCTTGAGAAGCTGGAAAAGGAATCTTGTACTTGCACAAACCAGAAATGAGATCCTTATGGTCTTGGGCAACTTGACATGGGAAGCTCATAGGAGAGAGAACTAGCTAATGAAAATTTAAGTAGCATCATCAACAATAAATAACTAAGGTCTTGTGCTGTCCTTTCTTCCTGAAGAAGGACTAAGTGCTTGCCTGAATAAACCATGGTACCTTATAATTAACTAATGTCTCCTTTTAATTAGTTTCAACTTGCTGCAGGCTCCCCTCTGCCTCTTAGTTTTAATGCAGCCCTAAAAACACTGCAATCCATCAGTTAAGGTTAACAAAAAAAAAAGGTCCTTCTCAACCCAGACATCAGGTTAGGCTTCCAGCAGCTTACTAAATTACAGCCTGACCAGCCAGCCAGAATATTTCCACGGGCCATTTGTGCTTGGTTTGGTGATCATCTAACCAAATAAGTTAATAAGGCTTTTCAAAGATCCAAAGACACAGTCTACCTAGTTACTGCCACTGACTCAGCATTTAAAATAGGAATGTACATTAGAAATATTCTGCCCTCTGACAAAGAACCGATGGAGTCTGAATGCGGACTAAAACATACTATATTTCATTTTCTTCTTTTTTTATTTGAGATCTCTTCCACAAAATGCCTAGTATAGAAAAATGTTTTACATGATTACAATTATAAAATCTAAATCAGATTGCTTACTGTCTCAGGGAAGGAAGAGGGCAGAGAGGGGAGATCATAAGAAGGGAGACAATTTGACTCTCAAAACTTTAAAAAATAATTTTTAAAATGTTTTTACATGTAGTAGGAGACAGAATAAAATATTAATAAAAAAGAAAGTTTCTGCCAATCAATTAATTCAGGATTGCTGGGTAGGGAATACAATGAATTTAGAGAAAGCATATGAATAAAAGTATTTTTAGTTTATTAGTTTGAACTGAAAGGAAACAATATTTTCACAATATATTCAACAGATGATTACAGATTCCCATTATGGTAATTGATAGCTTAGGAAATGCCTTAAAAATAGAACTTTTTGCTTATCCAGAAGGCAAAATGATTTTAGGTAAAATTTTACCCAGAAATGTATAGTCTTGTATAAATCGTGAGAAATTCTGATCATGTTATTCCTTCATGGGTTTAAGCTTGCAAGTGAACCAAAGAATGGATTATTTTCCACCTTAATCAAAATTTCTCCCACATCACATTGTTGTCCAAGCAAGAAATGAGGTTCCCACAAACACAACATATGTCATCCTTGAATAAAAGTCACCAGGTCCAAGGTGGGAAAAGAATTGTTATCTGTGATTCCTGAACTATTGTCAGTGATCTTTAAAAAGTCCCAGAAAACACAATAGTTGCCACGGGCCTGGAAAAGAGCAAATGTCCTGACCAAGGGAAAAAAAACGAAAAGAATGTAGTCTAAACACTATAGACCAATGATTTAACTTCAAATCCTAGAAATTGGTTTACAAAATAAAAAGCAAGGGAGCAGCTTAGTGGCTCAGTGGATTGAGAGTCAGGCCCAGAGACCCAAGGTCTTGAGTTCAAGTCTAGCCTCAGATATTTCCTGGCTGTGTGACCCTGGGCAAGTCACTTAAACCACTTAATTTTTTTTTTTACAAGATTACTAGATTGATAGAACAGAGAATAGCTATAGTTACATTTACTTAGATTTTAGTAAAATACTTGAAAAAAGCATTAGTACTAATCCTGTAGACTAAAAGGAGAGGTGTGGATGAAACAAAAATTCATTTAGATAGATTCAATTTTGATTCAGTGACCAGATCCTTAAGAAGAGTAATTAATGATTTAATGTTAATGAAGTTTTTCAGCAGAGTATCCCACTGGTCTGTACCCTGTGCTGTTTAATAACTTGGATCAAATTTGTAGGTAACACAAAACTGGGAGTACTAATGAACACATTGTAAAAAAAAAGTTAAGATCCAACGGGGAGGCTAGGTTGATAGAGCGCCATCCAAGATGATCTTGTCAAATTAGAAATGAGGCAAATAAGATGAAATTTAATAGGAATATATGTAAAGTCTTATACATGGTTCAAGAAATCAACTTCACAAATACAATAGGAACTTTGACTAGACAGTCTGTCAGCCAGTCAGTAAACATTTATTAAGTGCCTACTTTGTGTCAGTACTATACTTAGTGCTAGAGATACAAATATGAAAGACAATTTCTGTTCTCAAGGAATTTATAATCTAAAGAGGGAAGACAACACATGAAGGAAGCCGAAAAGGGAAAGGAGGAGTAACACTTTGTCTGCAAAGTGGGACTTTAAAGTGCTTTATGAGCTTAAAATGAGATAATGTGATTTGGCATCCAGAAAGTCTGATGCTATTGTGGACTGCATTAAAAGTGTCAAAATGAGGAATGTGATAGTTCCTCTCAACACAGTTGTGGTTAGACAACATCTGGATTATTGTTCTCAGTTTTAAGTGTCACATTTTAGGAAGGATATTAACAAATATCCTGGAGAACATGCAGAGAAAACCAAGAAGTATGGTTAGAGAACTGGAGTCCTTGCCATTTGCTGATCAGGTGAAGGAAATGGGTATGAGTAACCTGAGGAAGAAAAGATCTATTAGGACATCTGAATAGTCTTCAAATATGTGAAGAGCTATCATGTGAGAGGCAATAATTTTGTTCTGAATGTCTCCATAGGGACAGCAGTTAAGAGTAATAGAAAGAAATTGCAGAAAAAAAACAGATATCAGCTCAAAGTAAGGAAAAATCTCCTTATTAGAATGCTCAGAATTAGAATACTTCCCCTGTCTGGGGAAGACCTTTAAATAAAAACTGGGTGACTGTTTTCCAGGTACCTGAAAGAGTGGGTTCCTGTTCATTTATAGGTTGAATTAGATCAGCTTCAACAATCAGCTCTGTGACTCTGGGAATTGGACTGGAATGTGGCTCTACAGTCCTGGATAAGCTACATGAAGTAACCAATCACAGAACTGGTCAGATAACCTTCAGTTCTTCAAGGTCCAATTCAAATGCTACATATTCTTTGAAGGCATCATTAATTCTTTTTTTTTTTTACCCTTACTAGGTATTGGTTCAAAGGCAGAGGAGAGGTAAGGACTAGGCTATTGGGGTTAAGTGACTTGCCCAGGGTCACACAGCTAGCAAGTATCTGAGGACAAATTTGAACCCAGGACTTCCCATGTCTAGACCTGGTTCTCTATCCATTGAGCTGTCTAGCTGCCCCAGACATTACTGATTCTTAACTGCCAAACCCCACAGTCAGCTAGAAGCTATATAGTCCTCATCTGATTCATAACACTTTGAATACCTCTTACTGGTATTTTATTTAACTATATATCTTTTTTATCACACACACACACACACACACACACACACACACACACACACACACACACACACACAGTGGAGATCACTGGAGGCAAGGACCTTTTTATTCCCCTGAATCACTTAGAATATTGCATTGCATGCTGTGGGTTCTTGTAAATCTTTATAGAAACAACAATGAATTTGTGAATGGACAAGTGGATGGATAAACAGATGGCAAATATCAGCCAAATCTACCAAACAAAGCATTGACATCTATATGTGGGGATTCAGTTTGGTAGAGCAAGTTGTGGAAAAATCATGTCCAGGCAAGAGGATGCTGGGTGGAAACTGTCACCTTGCTTTCAGCAAGTTAGGAAAGGCTGGATCAAGGAGGTGGAACTTCAGATCTTTGAGGAGAGAGAGGAAAGGGAGGTGACTTACTGAGGTCATAGGAAATGGGTAGTCTGTGCAGGCATAGGTGTGGAAAAAAGACTAGGCTTTGACAAGTCAGGACAAATGTCCAAGGCCTTTGTCATCTTTGTAGTCTTTTGTAGTCTTCCTCTCATAAAGCACGTTGTGGACTAAGAGAATACTTGAGCATTTGCCCAGGAGCCCATAAGAACACTATTTTCTCTTGGGAAAATGTGGGTTAAATGGGAATAGATAGTCTATGCACACATAGAGTGTGGAGAACAGACTAGGCTTTGACAAGACAGGACCAAGGTCCTTGGACTTCCCAGTTTGGAGAATTCTATAAAATTATCCTTAACTGAAATTTGTAGCCTCCATCTCATGAAGGCTGTGGACTAAAAGAATGCTTGAGCATTTGCCCAGCAGCCCATAAGAATAACATTTTCTCCTGGAAAAATATAGGTTAGCTGATTAATGAGTTTTTCTCCAACTTAAACAACATCACATGGGATATAATCGTTCTCTAGAAGACTAGTATCATAGACTCTTCCTTTTCCTAATGCCTACCTCATTTCTAAACTTCACTATTCTTATTAAGGGTACTGTCATCCTTTCACTCATATTAGCAAGCACAAAGTCATCCCTGCTTCCAATGATAGATTTACCTGACTTGAACATAAGGAGAATACTATAGATATAGTTTACCAGATTTTAGCAAAGTAATTAACAAGATTTTTTTATTATATTCATATGAACAAGATACGGTATAGGCTAGATATTACATTAATTAGGTTATTTCAGAAGTAGTTGAATGGTTGGACTAAAAGAGTAGGTATTAGATTAATTGTTAGCTTGTAAAGAAGTCTCCAGTGGAATGTTCCAGGAGCCTCCCTTGGTCTTGTTCTATTTAATGTTTTTGTCAATGCCTTGAACAAAGGCAAATTATTACATGATTACCAAGAGTTGGAAGGAATAGTTAAAATACTCCCAGAGTCAGGATCCTAAGGGTCTGGCACCCATTCCCATTTCTCCCCCTCACCCTAGGCCAGGCCCTCCTCACTTCTCACCTGAACTATTGTGATAATCTCCTAATTTGTCTTCTGTCGCAAATCTCTCAACCTGTCCAGTCCATCATACTACTACCAAACTGATATTACTGAAGCACATATTATTCCCCTGCTCAAGAAGCTCCAGTGGAATTTTAAAAGCATGTATTCAATACCTACAATGTGTAATGCAATGTGCTAGGTGATGCAAGAGAATAAAAAGATACTAAAGATAAAATACAAACATTTCCATTAGGTTTTTAAAAGACAATCTGACTTGAGCCTACCTTACCAGGCCTTTTCTACACTTCCCTCTTTCACACATTCCATATACAGTTTCCTCCTCAAAGTATTACACCTCCCATCTCCGTGTCTTTGTATAGGCTGGCTCCAAGCCTGGAATGCCCTTCCTTCTCATCCCCTCCCCATAGAATTTCCTGTTTCCTTTAAGGCTCAGCTCAAGTGTTACTTCCTACAGAATATATATATTCTGATTCCTCCATAGAAATTATTCTGCATATATTTGGTATTTACTTTTCTGTGTATATGTTTTCCCCCAGTAGAATATGAATTTCTTGAGGTCAAGGACTATCTCCTAGCATAATGCCTAGCACAAGCAGGCACTTGCTAAATGACTATTCAATGAATGAAGGACAAGTAGAAATACTAAGCTGAAGCTAATAAGATGAAATGTAAAGGAAAAATAAGGCCTTGAACTTACATTTTTAAGAAAAATCAACTTCATATATACAAGATGCTGATGCATTACTAGGCACCAGATCTCCTCAAAAGACCTTGAAGTTTTAGTGACAATTACAAGCTCATTATGAGATAGCAATGTGATAAACTAGACAAAAAAGCTCATTGATCTTACCCTAGGTTAGGAGAGGCCATATAATTTAATTTATATTTGCTGGGATGGGCACTACATTTTAGGAAAGAGAGAGATAAGCTGAAAAGCATCCAAAGGAGGGGGACCAAGACAGTAAAAGGCCTTAAGAGCATATCATTTGAGCATCATTTGAAGAAATGGGGCAATATTAGCCTGGAGATTTGCAGGGGAATGTAGAGATGCCTGCAAAGATGTAAATTAAAGTTCGATGCCAGGAGAAAACTTAGGGCTATTCAAATATGTAATAAATAGCTATAGAAATAGTTGGGGCAATAGGAGCAGCTAGGTAGTGCTGTGGATAGAGCACCAAGTCCCAGATCTGGAAGACCTGAGTTCAAATTTGGCCTCACTTACTAATAGTGGTATGACCCTGGACAAGTCACTTAACCTTGTTTGCCTCAGTTTCTTCATCTGTCAAATAAGCTTCAGAAGGAAATGGCAAACCACTCTAGGATTTTTTCCAAGAAAACTCCAAATGGAGTCACAAAGAGTCAGATATGACTGAAACAACTGAATAACAACATAGGTAGTAAGTTCTTCCTCAACAGACATATCACAAAAGCTAGATGACCATTTGTCAGTTACACAGTGTAGTTTAGACATAGGGTAGACAAGATGATCTCTGAAGTTCCTTTCAACTCTGAAACCCTACAATTTGATCATTTTCTGACCTTTTCCCTATTACCCATGTCAAATTAATCTCGCTGATTCTAATGCTACATCTCATTTATGTCTTTTAGGTACTCTCATGATCGACTCTTACCTAGAATACTATTACAGTAATCTCCTATTTCGTTTCTTTTCTTTCCCTTTCCCTAATCCATTCCTTCTTCCAAACAACTACCAAATGAATCTTAAAATATAGTTCTTGGGGGCAGCTGGGTAGCTCTGTGGATTGAGAGCCAGGCCTAGAGGTGGGAGGTCCTAGGTTCAAATCTGGCCTCAAACACTTCCTACCTGTGTGACCCTGGGCAAGTCACTTGACCCCCATTGCCTAGCCCTTACCACTCTTGTCCCTAGTATTAGTATTGATTCTAAGACAGGAGGTAGGGGTTTAAAAAAACGATATAGTTCTTTTTTTGTTTGTTTGTTTTAACCTTACCTTCTGTCTTAGAATTGATACTAAATATTGGTTCCAGTCAGAAAAGCAGTAAGGGCTAATCAATTGGAGTTAAGCAACTTGCCCAGAGTCACATACTAGGAAGTGTCTGAGGCCACCTATGAACCCAGTACCCTCCTGTCTTCAGGCCTGAGTTTCTCTCCACTGAGCCACCTAGATGCCCCTCAAGGCACAGTTCTAACTATATCACTCTATTTCGCGAATGTTTTCCTTTTATTTCTGGGATTAAAAAAAAAAGAAAAGACTTCCTCAGTATAACATAAACTTCCTCTATTGTATGGTTCTAATCTACCTTTACAGGTTCAGATTATCTTTACTCAGATGGTCCTCCTCCAGGACTAGAATGCACTCTTTCTTCATCCCAATCTATGAGGATCTTGAGTTTCCATTCAAGCCCAGTTCAGGCATAATTACCTACTCTGAGCTTTTCCTTATCTCTCTAGTTGTTAGTGCTTTCTCCCTCCTCAAATACTCAGTATTTACTTAGAATTAACAGGCTGCCTCCTACCTATTCTCTCCTCTGCTCTGTCCAACCAGAATATAAGCTCCTTGAGGGCCTAGACTTTCATTTTAGCCCTTACATCTCTGGTGCCCAGAATAGTGCCTAGAACATAGGAGGAAATGGATGTTTTATGTGAATTGAATTGAATTGCCTTTGCAAAGAAGCCAAACACTGTCTACAGTGTCCAAGGTGTCATGGCAGAATCTGGATTCTGTATATATTAATTTATACATCTTATATGAACATGATATTTCCCCTGGATAGATGGTGAGCTCTTTGAGGACAGGAACTCTTTTCTCTTTTCAAGTCACCAATGCCTAGAATAGTGCCTGGACCATTTTTAGTCATTTTTCAGTTACGTCCAACTCTCTGTGACCCCATTTTAGGTTTTCTTGGCAAGGAGACTAGAGTGATTTGCCATTTCCTTCTTTCACCTCATTTTACAAATGAGGAAACTGAGGCAAACAGGGTCAATCACACAGCTGGAGTCTCTGAGGCCAGTTTTGAAAGAGTAGTAGGTCCTTTATTAACATTAATTGGTTAATAGACTGAATGGGATAAACCTCAGTAAGAGCTACTCAGGACAAAAAGTCAGTTAAGCAGGAAGCTTATAACAGATACAAGCATACCCACCACCAAATGGCAAATGGAATGATGGAAAGAAATGAGGCAAAACAACTTCACTCAGGGCAACAGTCATTTCCTCCTGGAAAGGTTAATTCACACACAAGAAGCAACAAGCTATCAAAATGTAACTGATGTTCAGGGTTAACAGTGAAGGAGCTCTTGTTCACCACCAGCAAAGTTGATTTATGTCTTGGGATATCCTGGATAATCACAATGTTACAGTGGTGGGGGGGGTGAGGCTCCTGATGCGACCCGGGGGCTGCTTATAATATATTCCTGACATTGTTGTGAAAGGACATCAGTGGGAGCAATGTTATATGGGGTGTGCTTGTCCTGAAGGTCTGAGCAAACAGGGTTTCTAAATCAATGGAGACCAGCCAAGAAAGAGAAAAGTAGGCAGGTACTATATAAATCCAGGCAAGCAAAGGTCTGGGTCCAAAGGGGTCATTTGGGATAAGGTCTAAGCAAGTGGACAAGCAGGATCCAAAGTCCAAAAGGTTTCAGAACAGTCAGTGGCAGGATCTTTGACAGAAAATCCAGCTGTCAAGACCCCAGTTTCTAAGGAGAAGAGAATCACACAGGGAGCTAAGGAATCTAACAGAATGAACTTGCATTTAACCCTGCTGGTTTTTTCTCCTTGTACCCAGAGGATGTTGACGGGGAGGAAGAGGACATCACCCACCAGGGGAGAGAAAAGTCAACTGGATAGGATAAAGCCCTTTTGCTAGACAACATGATCATCTGGAGTAAGCCACTCAAGGAAACCACCCTTGCTCAAAGGCTCTTTCAGGGTCTAAAGTCCCCTGACATAACAATATGACAATAACAAGAGCTTCTAGGAGACACCGTAGTTGCTATTGAAGACCTCTAGCTTTAACTCCGTCTCCCTTGACCTCAACTTATCAGCTATGCCCCTCTCTATCCCACAGACCTCTTATTTCCTGCCTGACCCCCCAATTCAACCGGTCTGTTGCTGTGGTCAGCGCCTGTCATTGTCCTAGTCCTGAGCTTTGACGCTGCCCGAAATTGCCTGATGCTCATATCTGTATACTTCTGATCCTTGCCCATTCCTGGTTTCCTTGCGGTATTTCTACGATCAGTTCTATCTTTTGAAAACCTACCCCTGGGGCAAGGTCCAGAATAGGGCTCAGCTGGGAGAGAACACAGAGAGGAAGTTGGTGCTATCCATATTCCATAGGCTCCCCCATGACCTCTAGGGTCAAATACAAACTACTCTGAGATTTGAAGTTCTTTGCAACCTAGCTCCACTCTATCTTTCCAGATTTATTATACATTACTATTCTCTTGCACACACTAATAGTATATGGTCTTCTTGCAGTTCTTTACATACAAGACTATATCTTCCATTTCTGAGTCTTTGTGCAGACTGTCAGTGTTCCTCCTCACTTATATCTCTTTGAATTCCTAGTTTTCTTCAAAAATCAACTCCACAATTATTTTCTATCTGAGGTCTTTTGTGATTCCTCCCAGGTACTAGTGTCTGCCCCACAATTACCTTGTATTTATTTTTCTTACACATTTGACATATACTTAGATATGCCCATCTCATTCTCTTCCAAAAGAATAGAAGGTACTTGAGGGCAGAAAATGTTTTATTCTGTCCTTGTATCTCCAATGAGGAGAACGGTGTCTGACACATTAATAAATGCTTGATTTAATTATTAATCCTTAATAAATTATTACTTGACTGAATCCTCCTCTACCTGAGTACCAGTGATGGGGCAAACCCCACAGAAGGCCTTGTGAAAGTAAGAGGTAAGAATGTGATACCAACAAGCCAAGATGTAGGAATGAGTTAAATTAAGGAACTTGCAGGGCAAAGACAAGATCATGGATTTAGAACTAGAAGGGGTTTTTTGGATGAAAAGGTCATAGACTTAGAGCTGGGAAGAGACCTTAGGGGTTATCTTATGCATCCTTCTCCCATTTTAGAAATGAGGAAACTCGAGCCCATAAAAGTATTAGACTGAGGATTTGAACTCATGTTCTCTGGTTCAAAATCCAGCACACCCATGTAGTGCATCCACCATTTAGAATCTTAAAAAAAAAAATACATGTCATAACTAAGAATCACAAAAAGGTCTAAGAAGCTGCAAGGGTTTGATAGTTGAGGTGGGAAAGGGAGGAGAATCAAGGGTACAAGTTAGGCAAAAGAATGACCTCAATTTCTATGTGAACTGGAACAATCTCCAGGAATTGATGCAGAGTGAGAGGAGCAGAACCAGGACAATACTGTACACAGAGACTGATACACTGTGGTACAATCGAATGTAATGGACTTCTCCATTAGTGGCAATGCAGTGATCCTGAAAAACTTGGAGGGACTTATGAGAAAACACTATCCACATCCAGAGGAAACACTGTGGGAGTAGAAACGCAAAAGAAAAAATTAGGATTGATCACATACTTAGATGGGGATGCAATTGGGGTTTTGATGCTAAAAGATCACTCTTCTGCAAATATGAGTAACACAGAAATAGATTTTGAACAATGACACATGTATAGCCCAGCAAAACTGCTTATCAGATCTGGGAGCAGGGAGGGAAGAGGTGAGGGAAAGAACATGAATCATGGGAAAATGTTCTTAAAAAAAAGAATGGCCTCAACTTGCATTAATCAGCCTCATAGCACAGAGCCCTGAGAGTTATAAGATGTTTAAGACTAAACTCTACTCTCCAGTCCCACCCAAATTCCCTTTATCTAGTGATCTCTCCTCACTGTCACTGTCCAATAGCTCATCCTTAATATCTATAACAATGAAGGCAGCTAAGTGGTTCAGTAGATACCAGGTCTAGGGATGGGAAGTCCTGGATTCAAATCTGGCTCAGGAACCTCTTAACTGTATGACCCTGGGCAAGTCTCATAACCCCCACTGCCTAGCCCTTATTGTTCTTCTGCCATAGAACCAATACACAATATTGGTTCTAAGACAGAAGGTAAGGGTTTTTAAAAAATCTAAAATAGCATCCATTTCTACCTCAACCACACCCTAATTAAGACCCCACAGTGGTTGTTTCACTCTAGCCCCCTGACCCAGGCCATAAGCCGACTTAAACTCTTTTGCCACTGAAATCAGAGAGAGCAGCACTTATGAACAGGGCTGGTGAATACAGATCCTAGAGCAGAAGTGATTTATTCTGTCTATTATAGTCCCTGCCAGGTGTGAGCAGCCCAGCCTATGGGTAATGATGGTAGCTAAGCAAGAAGAACCCTGCCAGCAGATGCTGTCTGTAACTAAATCAAAGACAGACATAATACTTTACAAAGAAGTAAAATGAGTCTCTTCAAGTCTCTCCCCCTACAGAAAAAGGGGAATGACTGAATGAAGTAGCGAGGAAGATATCTAGGAGCAGGAACAATCAATAAAGATAAACAAGGAACAATTTTAATTGAAAAGGCATCAAAATGAAGAGAATGAGATGATTCAAAATTTCATATAATTTCTGTGCTTTACTCATTTACTCATTAAACAAGAAGCTAACTATTTACTATCAAAGACTTCAAATTTAAGGAATATCATTTTAATTGACTCCAGGAGATATACCCTAATCAAAATACTTATTGTTCCTTAAAACTTTCATGATCTGTCTCTTTATTTTCAAGAAAAAATAAGGTTGAGTAGATTATATCCACTAGACAAAACAGATTTAATGCTTTGATTTTTTTTTAAATCCTCTCTCCTTCCCACAGAAGGAATAATAGTGGTTAGCATTTATAATTTAACGTTGTTTCAAGGCAGACTGTACTCTCATTTTCCACCTACAGTATGTGCCATTTAAAATTCAGTTCCTTTGTTTTCTCTTCATGTATCATTAAATCATATTTCCCATTATGTATTTTACTGATAATGACTTCTCTGTCTGCAAACAACATAATACCTTTTTAGGTATTTGATATTTGCTAGCAACTATAGGACTTTTCAAAGCAAGAGTTAGAATGAAACATTCAGTGCAAGTCAGAAAATTCTTGAGCATCCTTAATTTTTTAAAAATATTTTTCTTTCCAGGAATTCTATCCAGCTGAAAGAAGTTTAGTTTATCACAATTTTAATGCTAATTATTATTATTAATGATCACACAAATAATAAGCAAATGAGCATCCCAATTACCTGGCTGTTTTAGGAAATTAATTTTTTTTTGCTTAGAGAAACTACAATATTTTATCATTAAACTATCACAAATCAATTCTTTAGAGCTTTGATTATATGTTTCAAAAGTCAGACTTTGTTAAACTAAAGATTTTAAAAGGCTTTTTTACCAGATTCTTGCTTAATTAAAATAGATAAGTTCATGTACGACAATGACAATATACAAGAATTTTGTAATAATAAATTTTGCAATTCAATATAATTCGATTCAAAAAATGAAAGCACATAACCTTTACCATAAGTTTCTATTATATGAAAAGCTCTAAGCTGGGCTGTAAGAATATAAAGATAAAATGACAGTCCCTTTTCTCAAGGAGTTTATATTCTACTACAAATTGTTATGTATCTCCAACTGTATGTATCTCCAAGCCAGACTCTAATGATCTCTGTCTTTGGTGGAATTGTAAATCAAAATTAGGTCAGCAAATGGAAGTTTAAAGTAGTTGCTGATTGGCTTAATGCTAGTTGATAGTTCAGTCAGTATAGAAAATTGACTCTATCCCTGTCTGGCCTCTCTCTTTCTGCTCCCTTTATGTTCCCTTCCATTGATTGAACTGAAGAATGTTCTAAGATGAGGACACAAAATTCTGGAAACATTGGAGCAATTAAAGGCATCAATGAATCCTCAAATTATGTTTAATGCTTCCTTTGACACCTCACAGCTGGGAGGAGAAGAGGGACTTCCAGCATGGAATCCAGCTGGCATCCCCAAATTGGGCAGTGCTCCCAGATGCCCCGGTTGTGACTTTTTGACCAAAAGTCCTTTCCAAAACAAGTACACAAAGATTGTTATTTGATTTGTCAGCTGTTACTATATGCAGAGGCAGCTGATATTTATAACCCCCAAGCCTTCCTAACCTCTTAGTAGTGTGCTTTGGCTCAAAAGAAAATATTTTTTCTGAAAGCTTTTTCTTTCAAGTAAATGTAAAGATTCTTGAAAACCAACAGTGGTAACAGACAAACCAACTGTAACAAATGGACTGAGTGCTGGATTTGCCATTAGGAAGACCTAGACTCATATACTACATCAGACACAATTGTGCTATAATGATAATTAAGCCTCTACTTCTCTAAGTCTTAATCTTTAAAATGGGTACAAGATACCAGTAGTCTCTGCCTCATAGGATTATTAAGCCATAAATGAGATAATCTACATAAAAATACTTTAAATTCTAAAGTGTTTTACATAATATCAATTATTACTTTTATTATTATTATTACAAGTAATAATAAAAGAATGAGAAAAAAATCACTTGAGAATTTCTAAAAAGTAGTTGAAGAACAGATCAATCTTCTTGCACTATACAAAAATATATGTCCTCCATGGATACACACACACACACACACACACACACACACACACACACACTACATAGACCTGAAAGTGTGAATTTTAGATTTCCTCCATCTTGCTTGGTCTAGCACCCAAGAATGTGCACACCCACACTACACAGGCATGTGCTAGCTAATGACAAATCAGAAACATCTAATTGCCCCCTTGGGCTGTCCTAAGCTACCATTGGCACATGTGAGATGCAGGAAGTGAGATAGAGAACAGCCTCTGGAATTCTCGTCACTTCCTGTGGAGAAGGCTAGACACCAGTTAGATCCTGGAGCTCGAGCTTGAAGGAGCCCCTCAGACAGCTTTCCTTCAATTGGTCACATGGGTGAGTGATAAGGACTGACTTCCCTTTTCCCTTTGGCTCCCAGGCCAAACCCTTTAGCTCCTGCCTCTGGCTCAGCCTGAGCCAGAGCAGTTGAGCTAACTCCCTTTCCTTCTCTCCTCTCTCCCTCTCCCTCTTTTAATTTCTTCCCCCTGTTGTAATTAAATCACCATAAAACTCCATTCTGACTTGAGCATTTCATTTTAGGATTTTATAAGTAAAATCCTTGGCAATCTATAATTACTATATTCAATCTTTAACCCTAAATTTAAATCTAACAAAAGGCAAGGGTACCTAGGCATAATTGTTCAATTCTCCTCAGCTAAAACTCAGAAACATTAAAGGGTTCCATTAGCCTCTTTCAGGAGATGCCTACATTTAGTTTGATCATACCTACTACCTGTGTGACTCTGGGAAAGTCAGTTTAACTCTATTTGCCTCGGTTTTTTTTATTTATAAAATAAGCTTGAGAAGGAATTGGCAGATTACACACACACACACACACACACACACACACACACACACACACACACAGAGTAATGCCAAGAAGCTACCAGATTATATTTGCCTGACAATATCTTATAGAAGAGAGGGAGGTGTAGTGGTTCACTGTGAAAATAGCATTGCCTCCAGAATCAAAATACTAAGGTACAAATTTTGCCACTGACACTTACTTTGGGACTTTCAGAAAGTTACTGAACCACCCTGAGTATCAGTTTCTTTATCTGTAAAATGGGGAGGGGGGGGGGGGGTTGAGCCAGATGGCTTCTGGGTCTCCTTCTAACTCCAGATTTATGATTCAGTTCCACATTGACATGGATATAGACATGGTCAAATGTTATACAAGCGCTCAATGTGAGCTTGGGGAGTTCATTTCCAATCTACAGTCAAACAAAACCTATCTGTGGGAGTGCTCAATGCCAGCTGATGCTATAAGTAGTGTTCAGGGAAGGATTTGATTCCATTTGCTTATCTTCTCCATCCCAAGGTCTGATCTACTTAAAATGCACATCTCCTGTCTCTTGTGGAAACCTTCCAGAGTACTAGGAATTTGACAGCTTGGGACTGTTCGACCCTAGAAATAAAAATATCAGATTTATGTAGTGTCAGCCTTAGGTACGAGCAGAGTCTATGCTTGCTTCTGTGGTGTAATGAGGGCTGGAGAAGGCCCTTCTGCCTGAAAATATCTCCACCCACATGTCATAGGGTTTGAGGTTCCAGCATTATGACTTCATTTCTCTAGGTTTCTCTTCCTTTGGTCTTCTTTTGACATGAAACTATTCCTGAATGGAGAAGCACAATAAACTAATTCACACTAAGATGTCTGTGATTCATCAGCTCTATCATCCACCTGAAAGATAAAACACTAAGAGAGCACTGAGAATCTGGGCAAAGGAAAAAACCTAAAAG